>NW_013674220.1:0-15132 GCF_000517525.1 Limulus polyphemus | reverse complement strand
AAATTATGTGTATTGCAAAGTTGTATCGAGAAAGAATAAACTAGTTTTAATTAAGAAAAGACTTGTATCGCTGAAGTTTCTCGCAAAGAATTTCTACGGGAAAGTAACAAACAAACAGATACGCAACAACACATTTATTTAACATTCATCGTTTTCGTGTTCTTAAAATAAACATTCAAAACAAATTAATGTATTTATTAGTCTTTCCTTTGAAGTTATAAGAGACTAAGGGTTTATAACGCTAAAAATCAGGTTTCGATACCCGCTATCTGCAAAGCGCAGATAGCTCATTCTGTAATTTTGTACATAACGACAAACGAACAAAAAATTGTGTTTGGTTTAGTGCAGAACTGCCCTATGAGCTATCTGAATTAGTTCCACCGATGGGATCGGACTCAGAATCATAGAGTTATAAGCCTTGAGGCTTTCCGCTGATCCACTGGTGACTAACTTTGTGATATTATAAATGATAAGAAATAATTTTGAATTTCGAGCAAAGCCACTCGAGGGTTATCTGCGCTAGCCGTCTCTAACTTAGCACTGAAAGACTAGAGGGAAGGCAGCTAGTCATCACCACCCACAGCCAATTCTTGGGCCACTCTTTACCAACGAATAGTGGGATTGACCGTCACATTATAATACTTCCATGGCTGGAGAGGTGAGCATGTTCGGAGATTGGGTTCGAACCCTCGATCCTCAGATTGCGAATCGAGTGCACCCTTATTCTAATCAGTTTATTTAAGTCAATATGGCGAGCTGATGAATAACAAACTTTCCCTTACTCTCCTCAATGTTGTGTTTCACGAAATACATTTACGAAAGTTTGTTTTAAAGGTAATCTATAAATATTAGTGAAAATCTAGGTTTTTAAGCCTTTACCGTCTTCTAACCTATATAACAACGAATTTTTCTAGAGTCGTTTCTTGTTTCTATGTGGCTCTTGTTACTTGATAGGTCTTCACCAGAACAACTATATGCAACGAAAGTGTTTTTCGTCCATCGAGAGTACTCTTTAAAACTGACACGTGGAGATTTAGTTTGCGAAACAGAATCTCCAAACATCACACACAAACAACTCAAAAATAGAACTTCGCTGTCGTGCATAGAGCCATATACCAGTACATAACAGCTGATATTAAACCTTCGTTTTCGAGCAATGTAGGTTCTCGCCGTCTGGTAGCGCTTGATATTACTTTAGGGCTCTACTTGTATGATCTTTTTCTTTACAAACTTACAATTTTATGAAAGACTGCTCGAAACGAAGGCCTAGTTAGATTTCATGGTTGCATAAACTGTATTTGTCATCTAGAGAGAACATAAAGGTTCTTATTGAAAGATATAAAGACACTCAACAGCTAAACCTAAAAATAAAACTTTAGTTGGTAATCATTTTCTACTAACAGCTAATCAGACTTTAAAGTAACCTGGCAATCTGCGGGTCGCGGGCTCGAATCGCGTCACAGAACATACTTGCCCTTTCAGCTATGAGGACGTTATAATATGGCAGACAATCACACTTTTTGTTAATAAAGAGTAACCTAAGAGCTAGCAATTGGTGGTGTTAACTAGCTGCCTTCCCTCTAGTTTATCGCTTTTAAATTAGGAACAGCTAGAGCAGGTGGCCCTCGAATAGCTTTGCGCGAAATTCAACAAAACAAATAAACAAGTAAACTTTAGAATAACGACGTTAATCGTCTGCTGTACTCTAGACCACCATTTCCACTACAACATGCTTTTACGAAGAACGGCGTGGTCACTCTTAGGCCACATATTTGGCAAAATCTTCACTGTACGTGTTTAAATAAGTGAACCAAATGTAAAAACGTCCACCAGAGGTCTTGAGGAGTATCTGTTCGAATGAGATTGCCGTATTACCAGATTTTTTTTCGGACATTTTTTCAAGAAAACAGATTTTGATTTTAAGACGTAGCTAGATTTATTACATTTATTAAATACTTTTAATGAAAATGAGCTAACGACATAGATCAGAATTAAAAGTTAATCCAGTAATAATATAGCTGACTTGATGTAAGGTTTGTTTGTAATTAAGCACAAAGCTACACAATGGGCTATCTGTGCTCTGCCCACCACGGGTATCGAAACCCGGATTTTAGCGTTGTAAGTCCGCAGACATACCGCTGTGCCACTGGGGGGGGGGAGGGCTTGATGTAAGGGTTAAAATACATTGATTTATTAGTTAGGTACACGTGGATGTTAGCCGAACGTTCGGGAGTAATCCCAAAAATATGTCACGTGGTACATCCAGAATAGGAGATTTAAGCTAGTTCTAAGTGTCAATGTTAAACTAACAATGTTAAAAAATCCTCATAATAATATACACAATAAAAAAATGCTAAATATTAAATTTGTCGATGATACATCTATTTTGCTTATGATGGCGCTGCTCTGTCACGTGGTTCCTATCGCTATATTAAGAATGTTGAATTCATTCTTCTATCAACTGCTGTGTAAACTGGCACTCAGTCTTTTACCAATATTCTAGTACAAGGGAAGGGCTGTGACTCATAAGGCCCCTTGGTGGTATTGCACCGTCGAATGGCCAGGAATTCGCTGTAAACCAAGCATATAGGTTTTTGTTTAAGCGCAAAGCTACGCAATGGACTTATCAGCGCTGTGCCCACCACGGGTATCGAAACTCAATTTTTAGTGTGTAAACCCTCAAGTTCACCACTGAGTCACTGGGGGGAATCATATAGGTACAAAAAAAATGGTTCCCGTAGGGCCGTAGGCCGTATCTTCAGAGACGCGTTCTAATAAAATACCATTAATATTGTGTGAAAATCCAAACAATTTATCAACGTAGACGATTGAAACAAAACTATGTAAACTGAGATAATATGCGCACATTCTCATTTAAACTGCTTTTAGCCAGACAAATACTGTTACTGTTATTAATAATTAACCTCTATGAATCAACGGTTGTTTGTTTATTTGTTCAACTTTCTGTTTTATTCGTTGTTTCGCTAACTCATCCAGGGAAACCCGGAAATCAAACTATTGCAATAAACATATAGAAAGAGCTCCTGGTAATCACCAGAGACCTGAACGCTCGTCGTCTACGTTCCGATCAAACGTTCAAAGCGTTGCCCCACAACCACCGTTACCTAGCAACGCTGAAACTGACTTATGCACTCTTAGAGAATTACACCTTGTATGATATCAGATCCTGAACCAAAACATTATCACGGATATTTTTATTGTTTTGACTCAGACGTTTCAAAGTGTGAGCGAAAATGCATGTTTGTGTAATTATGACCATAATAATGGGTCTTCCTCCCCCAAAAGCAGTGGGGGTAGTTTATATGTGATAAGCTACACAGAAGTAGAAAAATGCTCTAGTCTCAAGAATGGGAACACATCGAGACAGGAATAAAAAAAATCAAAAATAAAAACTTTCAACCGTGAAGTAATGACTCGTTTCAAGTTTAAAGTCTGTTATTTACAATTAGGCGTGAATAGTAAGCACAGAATGTGTGTTAACTTACTATTCAAATCCGGGGTCTGAGATAGCCCGGTGGTTATAATGTGACGGTTACTCCCACTTTTCGTTTATAAAAGAGTGGCACAAGAGCTGTTGACTAACTGCCTTCCTTCTAGTCTGACATTTCTAAATTGGGGACAACTAGCTCATATCGCCCTCGTGTGGTTAAAATCAACAAACAAAGAAACTATTCAAATTAATTGCATCTGAATTGATCAGAGATAGCTGCAGGAACGTCTTCATGAAGAACAATGTACTGAAAGAGCAGAGGTTATTTATATTTGTATTATTTCTATTGTTTATAACAGTGCGAAATTTAGATATCCTAAGTGAAAAAGTTGACTAGAATTGAAACTTTTCTTTGAATTAAACAACATAGATTGTATGTAGCCTCCCACATTCCAAACTCGAGTATTGACACAACTGTGGCTACAATGTGTGTTAGTACTGACCAAGTGTTTTCCTGAGTAACATAGGAAACTGTGTTGTTATTGATAAAAAAACAAAACCGTTTAATTATTTATCATATTTAATTAACAAAAACACTCAACTGGGGGCGCAGTTTGGTTCTCTAGTAGAGCTCTGGATTTCGGTTTGTTTGTTTGTAGCTAAGCACAAAGCTGCACAGTGGGTTATCTGTGCTCTGACCACTACGGGTATCGAAACCCGGATTCTAGCGTTGTAAGTCCACAGACATACCGCTGTGCCACTGGGGGGGTGGGGGTGGATTTAGGAGTTGGCGAACCGGATTCGAATCCGTGTGATACCACAAGACATTCCATGCATTTTAAGCTGAGGGTGCGTTATAAGAGTGACATTCACTCCATCAGCGTAGATGGTGGATGTCAGTAGTTCAAAAATAGATACGTAGCAGACAGCCTTAATATCTTTGCCATAAATACAAACACACATTGTCCACATCTATGATTGTTTATTTCGTAGCTCTATACATTAAAACAACGACACTTTTATAAAACAAGAAGCGAATCAGTAACTAGAAATACGGGTTCGTTTAATATTCGCTTAATTTTTTCAGTTAATTACAATATGAACATGCCACAGTTATTTTTCGTTCTTGTTTTTGTTTGCCCTACATTTCGTTTCAACTGATAAATAAATATACGTTAACGTGCTTTTGATATGTAAGTAGCTCAGCAGTAAGTGTGTTTGCTTACAACACTAACAAATTGGCAGCGCATAAATAGCTCATTATGTAGCTTTTAATATTTCAGAAACTTCTCTCACTGTTTCATTCTTGTTTCATTCTAGGATATGTTTTATATAAATCAATATTTCAATTAATTAAAACTAAAACAATAGTCTAATGTCGTTCCAAGAACGTAAGACTTCCTTATTTCAAAACGTTATCAAGTATATGTTTTATTTTTTTTAATTAGGTTACTGATAGCGCGTGCTTAGATATTTTTTTAAAGTAGGAATTGGAATTCTAGATTAAAAAGTAATACCTACAGACTTTCCTGAACAAATAGAAGATAAGAGACAGGATGTTCACGAATCAAACAAAGAACGGAGTTTCTGTCTTCTTGTTGATTGAGTGCAGTACATTTTTAAGGCTACTTGGATCATCTCGGCTTCAAGAACAACAATCCAAAGTACTTTCGTTGTTTCTATCTTAAAATCGCCCTCTGGAGACGATTTGTAAAAGCAGGGATGGTTCTTCTTGAGTCAAAGAAATACTAATTTTCATGAACACTAATTCTTTATTTGTTGTGTTACAACAGCGGAAGTCACGTGACTCTGGTAACACGTAATGCGTTCTAGAAAGATCGGGGAACATCACGAATAATCCAGTATTTGCTAGACGCCCTCTATTCTTGTATATAAGTGCGCCAGACAATTAATCGGAGATAGAATTGCAGACAGACAGAGACGGACAATTGAGTCAAGCGTGGTAGTAAGTAAGTGCGTGAATCGTTCCCTGTGAATTATAACGTGTTTTTATAAAGATTAGTTAAGTTAGATTGGCTGTGGAAATTAAGTGTATTACAAAGTTGAATTGAGAAAGAATAAACTAGTTTTATTTAAGAAAGGACTTGTGTCGCTAAAGTCTCATCAGAAGGAAATTATACGGGAAATTAACTAACGACCAGAGAAGATCATGACGTGTTACTAGCGTCACGTGACTTCCGCTGTCATAACACTAGTTTTATTTAAGAAAGGACTTTGTTTCATCGGAAAGAAATTATACGGGAAATTAACTAACGACCAGAGACGTAACAGTTACTTAGCGTGACTATAATAACCTAATTAATTAACCTATCTTTACTGAAAGAAAACTAATTTTTACTAATAGTACACTTATTCTCTGTTTCTTCTTTAGCCTAACTTAATTAATCGATTACTAATCCTTCGTTTTTTGTTTAGCCTGACTTTACTGTTAGAAGACTAATCCTTTGTTACTTGTTTAGACTTTAGTCTGACGTTATTAATAGGAGACTAATCCTTTGTTGTTTGTTTAGCCTGACTTTACTGTTAGAAGACTAATCCTTTGTTACTTGTTTAGTCTGACGTTATTAATTGGAGACTAATCCTTCGTTGTTTGTTTAGCCTGACTTTACTGTTAGAAGACTAATCCTTTGTTACTCGTTTAGTCTGACGTTATTAATTGGAGACTAATCCTTCGTTGTTTATTTAGTCCGACTTTATTAACAGGAGACTTTATTGATAGGAAACTAATCCTTTGTTGTTTGTTTAGTCTGATGTTATTGATAGGAGACTAATAATTTGTTGTTTGTTTAGTCTGATGTTATTGCTAGGAGACTAATCCTTTGTTGTTTGTTTAGTTCGATGTTATTGCTAGGAGACTAATCCTTTGTTGTTTGTTTAGTCTGATGTTATTGCTAGGAGACTAATACTTTGTTGTTTGTTTAGTCTGATGTTATTGACTAGGAGACTAATCCTTTGTTGTTTGTTTAGTCTGATGTTATTGCTAGGAGACTAATAGTTTGTTGTTTGTTTAGTCTGATGTTATTGCTAGGAGACTAATATTTGTTGTTTGTTTAGTCTGATGTTATTGCTAGGAGACTAATCCTTTGTTGTTTGTTTAGTCTGATGTTATTGCTAGGAGACTAATACTTTGTTGTTTATTTAGTCTGATGTTATTGATAGGAGACTAATAGTTTGTTGTTTATTTAGTCTGATGTTATTGATAGGAGACTAATCCCCTGTTGTTTATTTAGCCTAACTTTACTGATAGGAGCTTAGTTCTCTCTCTCTTTTTTTTTCTTACTCTTTAATATTCATGAACATTCCCAGGGTGTTCGGGAGGTTCGTACGAACCCAGCCATTTCCACGAACCATACCTATCCAATCGCCCAAATGGACGTTTAAATCAATGAAATTGTCTTCAATAAACGGAGTGACACCTGGCGAGTGGAAGCTCAATGCATGATAAATTTGTTCATGCACCGTTTCAACACGCACACTAGCAGATTTAAGGAAGAATCTATTGAATACTGTAAATTGCGGACACACATAAAATGACAGCAAGTTATCGTGGAAAATGTATGAATAATTTATCAAATGGCAGGTGTTGAAAGCAAGTAATGGGAAATATCTTGTGCTGCTTAAACACTGTTACGTAATACATTATAATACATATTTTAACCAGATGCCCAAACTTTCAGAACAGATGTAACACATACTCCATGCGAAAAACAGTTTTTATTAGGTAGACGAAACAGAGTTTGGGGAGAGGGGGAGGGGGTAAAGTTAATATAAACAGTAAAGTTAAGCTTTTATAACCATAAAAACAAACCTTTAACTTCTTATAAAAATAGTGTTTATTTTTCAATTTCTTTTCCATAGATTACTATTTGAGATAAAATATTTTAACAAACCAAAGTTTAGAATAATAATTCCTACTTACCTCTTTAGACAGGAAGACGTTTAGCATTTTGTTGGGGACTAATATTTCCAAATGTGTTATCGATCCACAGTAGAAGCTTTGTCTTTATCAATAAGTATTGTTTCGATTTACCTTTCAAAAAATAATTACAGAGAGCAGGTTTCAAGTGTTTATATTTCCACATTTTCACCATTCCGCAAACGTGAAATGCTATGGCTTTAGGGGGAGCTGTGTCCCCTTAGATCCAATTTAATCTCCCAAACTCTCGGAATGTTATTGTTGAACGCCCCGGATATCTGTATAATAAAATCATGAGCGATCTTTGACAATACGTTCACAAACATGTGATCATTTATTTGTAGTTGTTTTAGAAAAAAATAACAACATATAGAGCATTAACTCGGGGAGTGGCATTAAATATCTTGTGCTAACAACACTAAACATCTTGGGGTTACAACATTAAACATCTTGTGGTAACAACATTAATCATCTTGGGGTAACAACATTAAACATCTAGGGGTAACAACATTAAACATCTGGGATAACAGCATTAAACATATTGTGGCAACATGAAACATCTTGGGTAACAACATTAAACATCTTGGGTAACAACATTAAACATCTTGGGTAACAAACATTAAACATCTAGGGGTAACAACGTTAAACATCTGGGATAACAGCATTAAACATATTGTGGTAACAACATGAAACATCTTGGGTAACAACATTAAACATCTGGGGTAACAACATTAAACATCTGGGGTAACAACATTAAACATCTTGGGTAACAAAGACCCAAAGTTTGGTGGAGTTATAAATAAATGTGAAGGTGTTATGTATTAATACTGCATAACACCAACGAAAGGCCCAAAGTTTGGTGGAGTTAGAAATAAATGTGAAGGTGTTATGTATTAATACTGCATAACACCAACGAAAGGCCCAAAGTTTGGTGGAGTTATAAATAAATGTGAAGGTGTTATGTATTAATACTGCATAACACTAACGGAAGGCCCAAAGTTTGGTGGAGTTATAAATGAATGTGAAGGTGTTATGTATTAATACTGCATAACACCAACGAAAGGCCCAAAGTTTGGTGGAGTTATAAATAAATGTGAAGGTGTTATGTATTAAATACTGCATAACACCAACGAAAGGCCCAAAGTTTGGTGGAGTTATAAATAAATGTGAAGGTGTTATGTATTAATACTGCATAACACCAACGAAAGGCCCAGAGTTTGGTGGAGTTATGTGAAGGTGTTATGTATTAATACTGCATGTAATGACTGTTTTAGCATATTTAAGCTTTACGGGTGGACTTATCTTGTCCTGTGGCCGTCTCTAATTTAGCAGTGAATAACTAGTGGAAAAACAACTATTTGGCTACCCTTTTTACCAATGTATAAACGGGACTGACCATCACATTATAATGCCCGAAGGGCTGAAAAAGCGAGTATGTTTGACGACGGGGATTCGAACTCGCAGATTTCGAGTCTAGCGCCCCAAATATGGGAATGTGACACGTCTTTTTAAAGATTATCATTTAAACCAGGTAACGTTAAGTAGATGTTATATACAGTGGATGTGTCAAATATAAGAACACCCGTTAAAGAGGAAGCTATAATTGCTATTTTTTCTATATGCTAGCGCCCCTGGTGGCGAATCAAAGAGAATAAGCGTATATTAAACTACATAACCATTTAAACACAATGCGAGGAGTTTAGATATTTGTAGATATAAGTAATGAGCTAAGACTTTCATATCTATAATGCATTCTGGTGAAATATTTGGATAATTACAGTGTGTTGGTTTTATCATTTCAGAAAATGATATGTAAACGAGTCGAAATGTGTTGTCCGTTAGTGTTATTTGCTTCTAGCCTTTTGATTATTATGTTTATATCAGCTACAGTACTTACTCGTATTAAAATCTATTTCGAGTTTTGATGAGCCACCCGAGAGTTGCATAAACTCTCTCTTCTCAACTAAATACATGTCGTCATTGTTGACTGGTTTAATGGACTGATTTAATGAAATACATGTCGTCATTGTTGACTGGTTTAACGGACAGATTTAATGAAATACATGTCGTCATTGTTGACCGGTTTAATGGACAGGTTTAATGAAATACATGTCGCCATTGTTGACTGGTTTAATGGACAGATTTAATGAAATACATGTCGTTATTGTTGACTGGTTTAATGGACTGATTTCATGAAATACATGTCGTCATTGTTGACTGGTTTAATGGACAGATTTAATGAAAAACATGTCGTCATTGTTGACTGGTTTAATGGACAGGATTTAATGAAATACATGTCGTCATTGTTGACTGGTTTAATGGACTGATTTAATGAAATACATGTCGTCATTGTTGACCGGTTTAATGGACTGATTTAATGAAATACATGTCGTCATTGTTGACCGGTTTAATGGACAGGTTTAATGAAATACATGTCGTCATTGTTGACCGGTTTAATGGACTGATTTAATGAAATACATGTCGTCATTGTTGACTGGTTTAATGGACTGATTTAATGAAATACATGTCGTCATTGTTGACTGGTTTAATGGACAGATTAAATGACTGCCAAGGTTTCTTAGATTCTTCATTCCTTTGTGAAAGGTTGTTTCATAGTTAATACCTCTGTGTTATTGAAATGTTATAAGTGTATGCATATACGTAAAATGCTTTGATGAAACAGAAGAAAAAAATGTAATTATTCGTTAATTTTAGAAGCTTATTTTAAATGATTTTGATAACTTTGAATTGTTAGATATTCATTTTGACTGTAAGATATATAAATAGTTTACCAATTCAAGATTTTAAAACATAAATACATACTTTAGGCGCTGAAAGGGCGAAGGTCAGATCGTACTTTTTGGTCAGATAAGAGTAGCCAATAGTTGGCGATGCGTGCTGTTGACCATTTCTCTTTTCTCTGGTCAGTCAGTTCAAAATTAATGATAGCTACGAGGAAATAGCCCTTGCATAGCTTTGTGTGAAAATGCTAAACAAAACAAAATTATATTTTTACTGCTAGCGCCCTCTGATTTCTGCTATATGATTAAAGATATAAAAATTCAAGCAAGACAAAAAATGAGTCTCGTAATAGCGGTTATAAAATTCTATCCCATTGAAAACTAGCATTTTTTTAAGTTACGAGATCCCAGTTAGAACTTAATCATCTGTTACTTTTCTGCTACTTTAGTGTTTCTAGTAAAATCGTTATCTTTGAGAAAAAAAAAAGAAGAAAAATACATTTACTCAATCATGAGTTATAGCTCTTAATACGTCTTGTTGCAGTGGTGCGTTTATAATGGTACTGTTTTATTCGATAATTGACCGAGGCCTGCGTAGTCTGGCGATCAATTATTATTGGAAAGCAATCCTGTATACGTCTTTAAGTTGTTCTCACAAAACTCTTTGAAGCCAGAAATTAACTTACGAAATCAGGGCAGAAAAAAAGAAGTCCAGAAAGGGAATGAAACGAATTTTTTCGTTGCTTAGTTCGGTTTCAGAAATCAAATGTTTCATCGTTTTATATATATATATATAGTTCAAGTGATGTTATTCAGCTCTGGTGGCCTGGTGGTTAGGGGCGCTCGACTTACAATCTGATATGGGTCGCAGGTTCGAATCCCCGTCACCGAACATGATCGTCCTGTCAGCCGTGCGGGCGTTATAATATGACGCTTAATCCCACTATTCAATGATAAAAGAGTAACCCCAAAACTGGCGGTGGGTGTTGTTGACCAGCTTCCTTCCCTCTGGTCTATCACTGCTAAATTATGGACGGCTAGCGTAGATAGCCCTCGTGTAGCTTTGCGCGAAATTCAAAACAACATAACATACATTATTATTTTTTTTTTGATTTATGTCTCAGGTTACTGTAAATCTAGTGGTACGTAATAACAAAATAAGAGAGAGAGAGAAAACCATGTTATTAGACTTCAATAATCTTAGTTGGTTTCTCCTGATTTAATGGTTTTGTTAGCGGTACGAAGGTAAAATCGATTTGAAGCACGTGCATGTAGAAGTTACTTGATGAAATAGACTTTAGAATACACTATTTATGTTCTAACATTATCGCCTGTATCTAGCTATCTGTCATTTTTGTCTATATGTCTACTTCTATCAGACTTTGTCGCTATGTATATTTCTATCACAATTACCGTGTCATACTAAGAATATATAACATTAGTTTGGACAGTAAGAAATAAAATGTATAATTTTGAAAATAAAATGAAATATCGAAAACCAACTGGAGATCTGATTGGGTTCTAGAGTCTAATGATGTGTACATCAGGAAAGTCTGACTGAGCACTTAGAATCGCACTTTCACATCTCTCTGGTGTGCACATCACAAATTCCCTGTAAAACTGTTTTTTCCTTCGTACTTTTCAGAGCATTCGTTGAGTACCAGATTACTATGTACAAGAGCGGCATTCCATCTGTTATAATTCATGGTTCTCAAGAGTTAATAAAGGATGGAACAAAGAGTTGATTTTTTGTGTTAATCACGTACCTGCTATTGGCTGTTTCTTCTTGTAGTTCACATTACCTTCAATTTGTTCATGGAAGTAATATATATATTAATGTAGTTCTTTAACGGTGCACTTTCACATCTCTCTGGTGTGCACATCACATCTCTCTGATGTGCACATCACATCTCTCTGGTGTGCACTTTCACATCTCTCTGGTGTATAAAACGATACATTTTAGGTTTGAAGGTTCAATTTTATGTTTCGTTATGAAGATCGTAATCATTTCACTTCCGCGAGAAAACCCAAACAAAAAAAAGGTGGTTAGTGCGTGTTATGTACGTCTTCTTTAATATATTTAAACCCTTACGAAGGATTTTTTGTTGGGTATTGGTTTAAAATACTTAATCATCAGGCCAGTATTTCTCTATTACAATAATCCAATCGACTGTTGTGTTTTGTTTGTTACTGCCATTGCGTCGTTAATAATGGTAACTATAGATCCGCAGACTTGCCACTGAGTCAATGGGAGCTTATCGGAGTTGATTAATCAGTTAAAGATATACTGGAAAATTGGCTCATGTCTGATCTCAACTACGAGTAGTAATAGTTATAAATATCAACTGAAAGATGATTCAGGTCTGATCTCAACTACGAGCACTAATAGTTATAAATCTCAACTAAGAGATGGTTCAGGTCTGATCTCAACTACGAGCAGTAATAGTAATAAATCTCAACTGAAAGATGGCTCAGGTCTGATCTCAACTACGAGCAGTAATAGTTATTGTCAGATTATGACTAAACCCCCATATAACCAATGTTTAATGAAGCTTAACAAACATTAATTCTAACATAACCGATAAAGAATGGCGAAAAAAGCGTTACTTATATCCATCATCTGTCAAAAGAGAACTTCACTAAAGCTGTTGAATATAACAGAATCTGGTTTCGATACTGTTAATGTGCTCAACACAGATAGCCCATTTTGTAGCTTTGTTTAATTACAAACAAATAAACATCTCCAATAGCGTGAGGTCATCGAGAAGGTTGAAGTTCAATTAATGTTATATTTAATTTTCACCAAAATAATCCCACTTCTGAACTCGATTAATGTATTCGTCTATCCTTAGTCGTTTGTTTTTAATTATTTGTAGAAATGATGTCACGTCCGGTTCATGTAACGATGAATAAAATCAGTTCATTTCTGCCTTAACGTTTGCTACTTTCCTTTACACACGATTGTAGCCCCGTCCTACGTTCCCAAAATAATATTTTCAATTCAAATATTTTTTTATTCGTTTGTAACCGAACCATTAACTTGATATGGATCATGACTCCCCTGTGTTGTAAAAACTCCCCTGTGTTGTCATACTCTCCTATATTAATGTTTGTTTGTTTGAAGTTGAGCACAAAGCTACACAATGGGCTATCTGTGATCTGCCCACCACGGGTATCGAAACCCGGTTTCTAGCGTTGGAAGTCCGCAGACATACCGCTGTGCCACTGGGGAGCACACTAATGTCTTACAACGTACTTGTGAGTCTGACGTCTGAGACTTACACCTTCTTTTGATTCACGAGTGTGTGCATGAGAGGGAAGGTAATTATTATTCAAGATTTATCAAGAAGTTTTCATGTATATCATAATTTTTCTATACTCAGTTTCTGCTGTGATAAAAAGAAGGGAGAAACAACCCTAGTTCCAATGAACTTATTTTGAAACATTTAGGACAAAAAATGACGTGTTTTAAAATGGAGGTCTATAGTTAGACCTGGATTATACGAGTCCATTGTTTCGTAATCAATATCTTTTTTCTGGAGACTTCTCTTATTGTGCATCTCGACGGGGTTTGAAATGAATTACTGGCCGAATCTTATTCCCTGCGGACAGTAAACAGAAAATTCATCACGGTTGAACGGCTGACTCCCTGAGACGTCTCCGCCGCACACGGGCTCCAGCAGGGAAGAACGCGGCCCGAGAAGGGAAAAAAACACGCGGTTCACATCCCCAGGTCCCCCTGGCACGTGATGAAAAGACAGCAGCTTGCTTCCCTATTGTGAACTAAGCACCAGGGTAGACTGAAACGCGCATGCGTCTGGTGTGTCTTGCGATCCTGAATTTGTCTACATTTATAACGATTCTGGCCGCGCGAGGTCCACAAGCGTCAACGATACTCAAGACAAGAGATACAGTTTCCGCGCCAGGAAGGAAGTGAACGTTGTTTGACTTCTCCGACGGACATCCAGGAGTTTGAAAAGTTTCCTTCTTTATTTTTTGTTTGACATAACTTTTTTTTCGGTCGACTGTGTCACGATCAAGATGTTTGGATACTCCTGGTGGAAGTTTTCTTTCTTTCTCTTCGCAACAGGTGGGTAACACTTTATACACGTTTATTCAACTTATACTTTCAGTTGATATAGAACTCACTAGTGGCAAGAACATGTTCATAACGAACAACTAAACTTACCTGTGTCTCAGTGGCACGTCTGAGGGCCTATAACCCTAAAAACTGGCTTTCGATACCCGTGGTTATCAGTGCAAAGGTAGCTCATTGTGTAGTTTTGCGCTTAACGATAAAAAACAAATACCAAAATCGTTCTTTAGGTATCCAATATAACTATGACTTCACTTAACTATTGTCCGATTTAAGACGTACTTTTCACCAGACACAGTAAACCAGCCTTGACTTGTTTCTCAAGACATGGCTGTATGAAGATTTAGTTATATCATTAAAACAGTTCCTGCTGGTAACTTTGTTTATATCTTTGTTCCTCTTTGTATTCGTCGAGAACCCACTTTGTATGTTTGTAGTTAAACACAGAGCTGCACAAGGGGTTATCTGTGCTGTGCCCACTATGGGCATCGAAACACCGTTTTTTAGCGTTATAAGCCTTCAGACTTACCGCTGAGCCACCAGGAGGCGGGTTAAAGACTATAAAATCAAGATTTATTCTTTCTATCATGAAAGAAATGTATTTACCGTTCTAGACTGAGCCACCAGGGGGTGGGGGACCTTTATGACTGTAAAACCATAACTTATTCTGTGTATCATGCAGAAAGAAGTGTATCTACCGTTCTAGACTGACCCACCAGGGGGCGGGGGACCTTTATGACTGTAAAACCATAACTTATTCTGTGTATCATGCAGAAAGAAGTGTATCTACCGTTCTAGACTGACCCACCAGGGGGCGGGGGACCTTTATGACTGTAAAACCAAAACTTATTCTGTGTATCATGCAGAAAGAAGTGTATCTACCGTTCTAGACTGACCCACCAGGGGG
>NW_013674219.1:28885-30129 GCF_000517525.1 Limulus polyphemus | reverse complement strand
AAGTACAGTGTCTATAATATATTAGGTACACTGTATGTTATACATTAAGTACAGTGTCTATAATATATTAGGTACACTGTATGTTATACATTAAGTACAGTGTCTATAATATATTAGGTACACTGTATGTTATACATTAAGTACAGTGTCTATAATATATTAGGTACACTGTATGTTATACACTAAATACAATGTGTGATACATACTGACTACACTCGTATTATACTGTTTAAACTTGCCCTGATTTATGTCTTCGTCTACTTTCTATTTAGCCTAGTAAACAGCAGGGCTTTAAAGCTTTGTAGCAGTAAATGTTCATCGTAAGTAGTCGACGCATTTATTTAAAGTAGAAAACTATCAATAGTTTTCACAAGAGCCCTTACTGGTATGAAGTACCTTCAATTCTGTAGTGTTTATCTTATATTTTTTAAGAATCACGTGACTGGTAGTAGAATTCTATTATAACAAGGGCTTAAATAATATGTAAACCTAGATATGCTGGCAACGTTCTGAGTTGGAGAGTAAAAACGCATATGTCCAATCTTCAGTGTAGCGTTAGTTAGTTCAAATTAATTATATAATTAATACATACATTATTAATTATTAGATCATTTTTCTCAAGGACACATCTCTTACTTGCTAATTGTCTACCCTCTTTCCTAACCATGTAATTCGAGTACTTATGGTTCATAACGATGTACGTTAGAGACTGTATAAAGTAGCAATCGTTCATGTAAAGGTCGATAAAAAATATTAACTGTCCTGTAAAGATACAGATAAAGTAATAATCCGTATGGTAATGATATAGTTAAAGTAGTAATCCGTATTGTAATGATCTAATTAAAGTAGTAATCATTATTGTAATGATATAGTTCAAGTAGTAATCCGTATTGTAATTATCTAGTTAAAGTAGTAACCATTATTGTAATGATCTAGTTAAAGTAGTAACCATTATTGTAATGATATAGTTAAAGTAGTAATCGTTATTGTAATGATCTAGTTAAAGTAGTAATCCGTATTGTAATGATCTAGTTAAAGTAGTAACCATTATTGTAATGATCTAGTTAAAGTAGTAACCATTATTGTAATGATCTAGTTAAAGTAGTAACCATTATTGTAATGATCTAGTTAAAGTAGTAACCATTATTGTAATGATCTAGTTAAAGTAGTAACCATTATTGTAATGATCTAGTTAAAGTAGTCGTTGCAAAAACCCAAGTAAAATAATTCATCTTTTATATAGA
>NW_013674219.1:22868-27993 GCF_000517525.1 Limulus polyphemus | reverse complement strand
TTAATTAGAATTGTAGATAAAACAGTTTACAATCTCACCAGCAGGGTAGATATGGCTAATGTTTAATTAGAATTGTAGATAAAACAGTTTACAATCTCACCAGCAGGGTAGATATGGCTAATGTTTAATTAGAATTGTAGATAAAACAGTTTACTAATCTCACCGGTATCCTAGTACCTGTCTCAACAGTCTGATTGCACATAAATTCATAGTTGCTACATCAGCCAAATTATCTACACGTTTTATCTACAATTCTAATTAAACATTAGCCACATCTACCCTGCTGGTGAGATTGTAAACTGTTTTATCTACAATTCTAATTAAACATTAGCCATATCTACCCTGCTGATGTCCTTGTGATGGAATGTTGTTTAATTAGAAATATATATAAAACAGTTTACGATTTTACCAGCAGGGTAGATACAGTTAATGTACTCAATTATAAATTAAATATTTAATTTTCAACATCAGAATAGCAGTAGCTATACTTTTAACGTGGAAATCAAGATAAGAATCTCGAAGTTATCCCGAGTATAAGCATGTTTATTATTAATAATTCCTGACTAAAAGTGTACACAATAGTAATTATTGTCAACTCATAAAATAAGTTGACAATAATTATTGTTGTACCTGATATTATCGTAATTTAGATGTTTCTGGAACTTTCTATGGTTTATTTCCGTCACGGGATTGGTGCATAATTTTACAACAAGAACTAGGTTTTCGCTTTGTTAGAAGTATGTTGGTTGTATGATACCATTAAAAAATATATCCCTTTCTAATGTAATAACCTCAAGAATATCGCTTATACGTTTTGGCACTGGGAAAACAAAGTAATATGTATCAATTTGGGGAATTAGTACCATCGAGAAAGAGACCTACAGCAAGTCGCATTATAGCTGTAGTAGGCGAACTGTGACATCTTGTAACATGTGATAATTTAACATTACAAAAGTCAGTGGCTAAAACCCTCCACATGCTCCAGGCAATGGTATGAACATAATAAGGAAGGATCTCTGTCTCGAAACGAGGCCAACGGATATCGGTTGGCCAAAATAATGTTTCCAGTCGTAGCTCCAGTTCAACGGTCGCGTACCTCAAGAAGCTAGAAAATGAAACATGTGCTTATGCTTTTCCATAGGAAGGCATCCCATCAATTTGCCTGATATAGCACCTACGAATTTATGTGCAATCAGACTGTTGAAACAGATATTAGGATACGGTTCTCCTTGTATACTATATAGGTGATGGAAAGTGCGCAGGAAAGAGTGGTGTGCTTTGGACACGATAAAGGCTTACAACAAAGCTTATAGAAATGAAAAACTCACTACAAAACTATCGTCAAGTAAATGGTACAATGATAAAAACATGTACATATTGTTATGAGATGAGGCCACAGTTGTTATTTTTTTTATTATTTATATAACATTCTCAGCGATATGTAGAATATACGGTTATTGAGTGTTTAGTGAATTATTGAAAGAGTATTTGTAAAATATTTGAATATTTTCACCAATAGGCTACTAAAAGATTTTAGTATTCTCGCTAGTAGGGTTTTTTAAAGATTTTAATACTCTCGTCAGCGTCAATATGTAGGACAGGGGTAAGTATACAGACTTAAAACGCTAAAATCAGGGGTTGGTTCTCGCCAGTAAACTATTTGAATATTTTCAGCAATGGGTGAGTAAAATATTTTAATATTCTTGCTAATGAGTAAGTAAAAGATTTTAATATTTTCGCCACTAGGGAACTCAGATTTTTGTTTGCTTTTGGATATTCGCACAAAGCTACTCATGGGTTAACTGAATTAGTCCTGATTTTGAACTTTGAGCTCTTGAGTTGCTCTTGCTTGACAGAATAGCGAAATTTGACCGTCACACTTATAACGCACCCACGGTCCCAAAATGCGAAATATAAGTTTTCATTTTATTCTTTCAAGGTTAGAGGACGCGATCATTATTCCTGCAGATTCATTATCCGGAACGCTAACCATTAGGCCACGCTCGGTCCACTACTTAAAGTTCTTGACATTATCTTAATCAGATTTACAATATTCTCACCAGAAGGCCGAATAAGGTGAAAATAATCATTAAAAGGACAGAATTCTGTAAATTAATGTTCTAGACATATGGTTATTATTATAGTGTAAAGTTATAAAAAATCTGTAAAACATCTGATTCCGACACAGTTTTTTTAACCAGTTTTTATAAGCATATGTTTGAGTAAGTTTAAAAACATTGAAAAATTAAAGTTTAATAATGTAGCTTATCGCGTGCAATCTATTGGCTCGTATGTAATACAGTAATCAAATGAAGTTTATAGATTCTGGTCGTGTGTGTCGTGTAATACACTGTTTATAGCTTCGGCTTTCTCACGGATGTTTCTTACTTTTTGTTCTCTGTTATTGGTACGTTAAACATGTTCAGAGCTCCGAATGGCATTTTACATAATTTCAAACTACGTAAAACAAAAATGTTATATATGTTAACTATTTATACGCCAGCGTAAAAACTAGCCATTGTCAGAAGAAACGTAGTCATCTCTGGATTCGCTTTTGTTGCGTTTATCAAGTTTTATTTGTAAGATAATTGTTTTATATTAGATAATTGGACGTTCTAAAGAATGCATAGAAACTCTCTGTTTGCATTATAATAACTTCATATCCCACAATTCTCTACTTGTCCTTGGAGAACCCACTTTCAATTCGAAGGAAGAGAACGAGAGTGGGCGGATGCCATCAA
This sequence comes from Limulus polyphemus, assembly GCF_000517525.1. NCBI lineage: Eukaryota > Metazoa > Arthropoda > Merostomata > Xiphosura > Limulidae > Limulus > Limulus polyphemus. The sequence continues at coordinate 25,252 of NW_013674219.1, read as the reverse complement.
TAAGTTATTACGGGTTAGCACATCTAACTTAGAAAATAATCCTCCTTCTCAAGATCTACTTCATCACCTTGGTGACGCTGTTACTCCAAACATGTCTTCTTTTTTATGATAACAATAGTTTCTTTCTTACTCGTTAGGCGAATTATCAGACAGAAATGTATGATGTTCTCGTTCGTTAAAGAAGCATCTTAATTATTTAGGAACTCCGAACTATCAGACAGAAATATATGATGTTCTCGTTCGTTAAAGATGCATCTTAATTATTTAGGAACTCCGAATTATCAGACATAAATGTATGATGTTCTCGTTCGTTAAAGAAGCATCTTAATTATTTAGGAACTCCGAATTATCAGACAGAAATATATGATGTTCTCGTTCGTTAAAGAAGCATCTTAATTATTTAGGAACTCCGAACTATCAGACAGAAATATATGATGTTCTCGTTCGTTAAAGAAGCATCTTAATTATTTAGGAACTCCGAACTATCAGACAGAAATATATGATGTTCTCGTTCGTTAAAGAAGCATCTTAATTATTTAGGAACTCACGTATTTCATGTATCAAAAACATTGGTACGGTAAAAAGAATAAAACCAAAGTAGAACAAACCCCACAAATGTCTTTCAATTAATAGAACACTGGGTGGGGTATCTAAGGAATTCTTACCTTACAAGATTGGCGTTACATTTCCTATGTATAAAAACTCTTGTTAAAAAAAAGACAGTAATATAGATACTAAGATTAACCTGAAACGACTTTAAAAAACCTTCATATGTTTGAAAATCTCATAATGTAAATACGGTTTTGTTAAAATTGTTAAAACAACATAGAGAGCCAGGATTTAGAACGTTGCGGGTTTGAACACCTGAGTTTCACCTTGGTTGATTACCTGTTGTTTTTTCACCTGCATGCTATTAAGTAACTGAAAAGGTGATGAATTCTTAACCTTGATTTGGTGCTACTACAGCAGATTTTTCCCTCCTAGTGGTTGCTGTTTTACGACGTTAAAGTCCAGGGTTCGATTCCCTGTAAGGACAGATCGCAGACGGACCATTGAGTAACTTTATATAAAAAAACTCACCAACAACTGTACCCTCTCGTAGAATTGTACGTTTTGGAATTTCGAGAACTAATAACATTTTATTAATCTTTGTTTAGGTGCGAATTGGTTCTCACTGTTTTGTAGTTCTGTTAAAATGTTTGATCACACAAAAAATCAAATATTTTAAACAGCAGAGAACAGAAGTAGCAGAAATATCTCATCTTAGCTGGAACTAACTTAACTCAGAACAGTAAAGGCCTTAAACAGGAGCAAACTGGGATTACTTAACTCAGAACAGCGTATATCTTAAACAGTAGAAAGCTGGGATTAACTTAGCTGAGAACAACAGAGAACTTAGACAGGAGTAAACTGGGATTACTTAACTCAGAACAGCAGAAACCTTAAAGAGAAGAAGCTGGAATTAACTTAACAAAGGACATCAGGGGTCTTAAACAGTAGAAAGCTGGGATTAACTTAGCTCAGAACAACAGAATTCTTAAACAGAAGAAGCTGGGATTAGCTTAACTAAGAACATTGGGGCTCTTAAACAGGAGAAAGCTGGGATTAACTTAGCTGAGAACAACAGGGATCTTAAACAGAAAAAAACTGGGATTACCTTAACTAAGAACATCAGAGACCTGAAACAGGAGAAAGCTGGGATTAATTTAACTAAAAACATCAGGGATCTTAAAAAGACGAAAGCTGAGATTAACTTAGCTGAGAACAACAGAATTCTTAAACAGAAAAAGCTGGGATTACTTAAATCAGAACAGCGTATATCTTAAACAGGAGAAAAGTATGATTAACTTAACTAAGAACATCAGAGATCTTAAACAGTAGAAAGCTGGGATTAACTTGACTAAGAACATCAGGGATCTTAAACAGAAGAAAGCTGGGGTTAACTTAACTAAGAAAAGCAGAGATCTTAAACAGAAGAAAACTGGGATTACCTTAACTAAGAACATCAGAGACCTTAAGCAGGAGAAAGCTGGGATTAACTTAACTAAAAACATCAGGGATCTTAAAAAGACGAGAGCTTACATAACCTTAACCAAAATCATCAGGGATCTTAAAGCTCTACGTCTAGTGGACAACTTTAATGACACAGATGGCTTGTTAAAAACAACAAGCTCTACGTCTAGTGGAAAACTTTAATGACACAGATGGCTTGTTTAAACCAACAAGCTCTACGTCTAGTGGACAACTTTAATGACACAGATGGCTTGTTGAAACCAAGCTCTACGTCTAGTGGACAACTTTAGTGACACAGATGGCTTGTTTAAACCAACAAGCTCTACGTCTAGTGGACAACTTTAGTGACACAGATGGCTTGTTTAAACCAA
>NW_013674219.1:18708-21977 GCF_000517525.1 Limulus polyphemus | reverse complement strand
TTGTTAAACCAACAAGCTCTATGTCTAGTGGACAACTTTAGTGACACAGATGGCTTGTTAAAACCAACAAGCTCTACGTCTAGTGGACAACTTTAATGACACAGATGGCTTGTTGAAACCAACAAGCTCTATGTCTAGTGGACAACTTTAATGACACAGATGGCTTGTTTAAACCAACAAGCTCTATGTCTAGTGGAAGACTTTAATGACACAGATGGCTTGTTTAAACCAACAAGCTCTACGTCTAGTGGACAACTTTAATGACACAGATGGCTTGTTTAAACCAACATGCTCTACGTCTAGTGGACAACTTTAATGTTAATTATAAACGTCCTAGATATCAACGTCGCTGTCAGCAAGATTGTTGTATAGGGTGGAGGGGGATTAATCTACTGACAATCCATAACCAGAAAAACCTTTACTTTAACACATTATAGAAATCAGTGTGACTTGTAAAACAAAGCTGAACGTGTTTGATTAATATTAATTGATGTTTTGATTGATTTATACCACGTGATTGATGTTAATTCATATCCAACAAACTGTCTCTAACATAAATTCTAAATAACGAACGTGACAATTCCTTTATTTCCAAGTAACTTACCGTCTGTAGAATTCTTAATTTCAAACGCTTGATTATCTAGAATCCTCCATTTTGAATGTTGTTTCAAACTCTGTCTTCATCTCTTGCTGAAGTTTGATTCTATCATAAAAGTGATAACGTCCTGATATAATTTTTAGTTCTACTAAAACTTGAACACTGGCATAGATCTCGATTTGGTTAAATGTTGTAGATTTATTTATAAATAAACCAAATAATCCTAAAATAATACACTTGGATTAATGGTACAAACTGAGTGAAAACATTCACACTTCCTGGTACCGGAACTTTCACCAGATAAGGAGTGTACGTATGAGTGAATGAAGGAGACACGAGTGTTTAATGAAAACATTCACACTTCCTGGTACCGGAACTTTCACCAGATAAGGAGTGTACGTATGAGTGAATGAAGGAGACACGAGTGTTTAATGAAAATATTCACACTTCCTGGTACCGGAACTTTTACCAGATAAGGAGTGTAAGTATGAGTGAATGAATAAGACACGAGTGTTTAATGAAAAGTGTCGAAATATATATTGAACATATTTTATGTGACACATGGCGTTGACTAAAGTGTAAACGTACAGGAAGTTTTATGTGACACATGACGTTGACTAAAGTGTAAACGTACAGGAACTTTTATGTGACACATGACGTTGACTAAAGTGTAAACGTACAGGAAGTTTTATGTGACACGTGGCATTGACTGAAGTGTAAACGTACAGGAACTTTTATGTGACACATAACGTTGACTAAAGTGTAAACGTACGGGAAGTTTATGTGACACATGATGTTGACTAAAGTGTAAACGTACAGGAAGTTTTATGTGTCATTATAAGATATGTTGAAAGATTTGATTGATTTAGAAGCGGACCAATCACTTTACTACCTCATAAATATAACTTTATTTCAGTATTATTTAATTCTGTTTCATCATCGTGATGATTAGTTATATATATTTTCCCCTGTTTTCATCCTTGTTCTACTGTGATATTAGGGCTTCTGTAAATATGCTTCTTCAGCAACATATAGTTATCGTAATTCATATGTCAAGGTTCAATTTTCTAGCCAAGAGAGAAAACTCCTCTGCACGCCAACCTCCAATTACCATCCTGTTGGGAGCGTGTAGTTGTATGACGCCTAAGACCTTCTTACAGCTTGAATGTAATGGTAAAATCACATAGCCTAGTAATTTCCTTTAAAGCGAAGAATGTCTATATATATCGTTAAAAACCTTTTTTTATAATTACAAAGAAATTCAACACGAAAGATTGAATCATTCAGAAAAGAACTACTTACTGTTAATTAGCACGAGATTACAGCCAAGAGTAAAAAGCTCCATACATGTCAACAGTAGTAATAATACAGCTCGTATCCTAGAAACCAAATATTGTCCAGAGAAAACCTTCTATTTCTTATGTGGCTATGTTTGTTGATTGATAAATCGAAATATCAAATTTAACGATGATAATCTTTTCCCACCGCTACTCTGTTTGTATACTTTTGGAAGAACAGCCTTCCATACCTTCCTTGACTTATAACACTAAAATTCTGAGTTCGTTCCTTGCAGTAGTACGGCATAGATAACCCATTTAAACAACTTTCTTCTTTCATCACGTGAAACAGTAAAGTTAGATTTTTATTGGGTGGTCCATTCAACCATATCAAACATAACCCTTAGAACATTTACTGGTTGGTCCTTTCAACCATATCAAACATAACCCTTAGAACATTTACTGGTTGGTCCATTCAACCATATCAAACATAACCCTTAGAACATTTATTGGTTGGTCCATTCAACCATATCAAACATTGTTCTCAAAACATTTACTGGTTGGTTCTCTACAATATAGAACATGGTTCTTAGAGCATTTACTGGTTGGTTCTTTCAACCATATCAAACATAACCCTTAGAACATTTATTGGGTGGTCCTTTCAACCATATCAAACATTGTTCTCAAAACATTTACTGGTTGTTTCTCTACACTATAGAACATAGTTCTTAGAGAATTTACTGGTTGGTTCTTTCAACCATATCAAACATAATTGTTATAACATTCACTTTCTACGATATAAAACATGGTTCTTGGAGAATTTACTCGTTGGTTCTTCAACACATAATCATATCTAATATCCTTTTGCTACATGTTCTTCAAACAATTCAATAACAGTCGTCTTATTTGTTACCCTTTCTCCGTTTCTTTCTCGATGTGCTGTTTCTCCCTCTTCTTCCTTCATTGGCATTTTCCTTTACATCTAATTGATATTTGTCTATCACTGGACATTCTTATTCTTATAATGTCGGCGTGATTTGGTTAGGTCTTACTGGAATTCATTATTCTTTCTTTATGCTCATTTTAGTCTCCAGACATCAGTCAATAACGGTTAGAAAGCTCAGGAAATATTTCTTCCTGTGGAAGTAACTACATTAAATCAAGAAGATGTTTCATTCAAAACAAAAACTTTGGGAAATTACTTGATTTAAACTCTTGCTTGAAATCTAAGGGAAAATCAATACCCTGTAGGATTTAAGTCATTAAATTAAAACTATGTTTAAGAGGGAAAAACCACAGTAAGAAATAATTACAGTGACTTGTACTTTAGATGCCTTGAGTCTGTGAACACTTAGTTTTGTTTGAATTTTTGAATCCAATAGTTTACAGTGACT
>NW_013674219.1:11882-18154 GCF_000517525.1 Limulus polyphemus | reverse complement strand
GAAGATGTTTCATTACAAAACAAAAACTTTGGGAAATTACTTGATTTAAACTCTTGCTTGAAATCTAAGGGAAAATCAATACCCTGTAGGATTTAAGTCATTAAATTAAAACTATGTTTAAGAGGGAAAAACCACAGTAAGAAATAATTACAACCGAGAGAATGTAATGAAACCATAGAATAGATAACATGTTGAAATGATTTCAAACTGTCCAGGTTGATATAAAAATAAGAAACTAGGTAAGCCATGAATTATTATAAATTCTAATTATCGCTTTCATGAGATAGAGTTACAGCATTATAAACTAAACCTAAAACAAGGAATGGTGGACATACACGGTCTAAAAAACTGATTTTCATATTAAAATGAACAAAAAATCCCTAAAGGAGAAATTTGAAGCAGTCTAAATTATACTCCATTCATTACCCTTTCTCTGATGTTTCTAATTTAAATATTTTGTATCTGTGGGTTTTGTGGGTGTTTCTAATTTAAATGTTTTGTATCTGTGGGTTTTGTGGGTGTTTCTATATTAAATATTTTGCATCTGTGGGTTTTGTGGAAGTTATAGTTTAGATGTTTTACATTTTTGGGTTTTTTGGATGGTTCTAATATAGAAGTTTTGTATAAATAAATTTTGTGGGTGGATTTAGTTTAGATGTTTTACATCTATTTGTTTTGGGGATAGTTCTAGTTTAGGTGTTTTGCATCTGTGGGTTTAGTTCTAGTTTACATATTTGACATCTTTGAGTATTGTGGATAGTTTAGTTTAGATGTTTGAATCCAAGAGTTTACAGTGGCTTGTACTTTAGATGCCTTGAGTCTGTGAACACTTAGTTTTGTTTGAATGTTTGAATCCAAGAGTTTACAGTGACTTGTACTTTAGATGCCTTGAGTCTGTGAACACTTAGTTTTGTTTGAATTTTTTAATCCAAGAGTTTACAGTGACTTGTACTTTAGATGCCTTGAGTCTGTGAACACTTAGTTTTCGCGGACAATGTGGTCCAGATGTTTAGAATCTATGTTTAAGATTTCAATGGTGTAGTTGACATTTTTGAGTCTATGCTCATATTTGGCGGGCAGATCTAACTCGAAAGTTTCCAGAGATTCCATAGAACATCAGTTTATATTAATATGGTTTCTAGATTCCTGTTTTAAGGAAATTCTAACGCAACAAGAATGGTTTCCTCGTATTCAACCAGGACTTGAATGAGTTAATCAATAATGTACGGTCTCGTGAAGATAGTGTACGTTTTGAGAATAATTCTCGTGTCACGCAAGGAAATTCATTTTTACTGGTTTTACAACAGGTTATCGTACACAACTGCATACACGTATTCACAATAGTTTCTAAGATCGAACTGAACGTTCTCCTCGTTACCTTATCCTCCAAACAACAAAACATTAACTTGTCAAAGAGGGTTTAAAAATACTTTAAGACAAATTAAAGAACTTTAAAAATTGAGGTTTTCGAGGATCGATAAACATTGCAACATCTCGTGCTATTGCTTAAAGTGATTACGTCAGTTAAAGTTTTGGTGCTCTGAATTGAAATCGTAAAATGTGGATTATTGTATGTTGTGTGCTAAGTTGGTCAATATCTGGATGAAGTTATCAGCTGTAGGACTCTGCAGCACGTGACTTATTCGCCTTCGTTTTGTCGTTACACATTCTTGTTTTCTTTCCTCATAATATGGTTTTCACTTTGTCTAGAAACGATAAGAGATGCGGTTCTTATCTACATTGAGCATGTCTTAAAACAAACTACCAAAAGTTTAAGCCATCATGATGACGTGAACAGTCTTGATAAATATTATCTTATGTCCACGCTGTTTCCTCTCCTGAAAGAAAATTATTCCAAGAGAAGTGTTTCAAACATCGGTGGATATATTATGCTACTTATCTTTCCTCATTGCTACGTGTTAAAGAGATTTCGTCTTTAACCCGAAGATAATTTTCTTATTGTCAACTTTTACTAAACAAACATCAGCCTGTGCTATGGGAAACATTAGCTCAAATGTGACGTCACCAACCTTTAAACTCGGACAAATGCTCTTGTCTATATGTTTTGATGCGATTTACCAGACGAAACGTATTTCCACAATGATCTTTCCTTGTTTGTTGTTTATGTCCTTCTTTCTACTGTAACAAAGTTTTTCCTTCTCTTGATGTTATATTTCCATGTTTATTATTTTCAGGTATCCTTCCTTCTAATGTAACAAAGTTTTTCCTTCTCTTGATGTTGTATTTCCATGTTTATTATTTTCAGGTATCCTTCTTTCTACTGTAACAAAGTTTTTCCTTCTCTTGATGTTATATTTCCATGTTTATTATTTTCAGGTATCCTTCTTTCTAATGTAACAAAGTTTTTCCTTCTCTTGATGTTATATTTCCATGTTTATTATTTTCAGGTATCCTTCTTTCTACTGTAACAAAGTTTTTCCTTCTGTTGATGTTGTATTTCCATGTTTATTATTTTCAGGTATCCTTCTTTCTACTGTAACAAAGTTTTCCTTCTCTTGATGTTATATTTCCATGTTTATTATTTTCAGGTATCCTTCCTTCTACAATGATTTGGTAGCCTATATTATTAGTGTAGTCAATAATTAGTAATTAACTTTTTATACATTTTAATTATATATATATATATAGTTGTGTCTTATAACTGGAAACTAACTACTAATTAGTTTTGCCATACTTTTGTTTGCTAATCTGCCTCCTGAGAACGACTGTATCATTGTTGGAAGTGGCTTTACTTCGATACTTAACCTCCTTGGTTGAAAGTCTAGTGTGTTTAGAAGTCTATCACGATAAATAAACATGATTGAATCGGTACAGATACGACCACAGATTCTCTGTACAGCATGAAATTCTTGTTACATCAGATCAGACAAGACAACGGTTTTACTGTCCGGCGTTAAAAGCTTTCACATCAGTACAAATACAACAACGGTTTCACTGTCCAACATTAAAAGCTTTCACATCAGTACAAACACAACAACGGTTTTACTGTCCGGCGTTAAAAGCTTTCACATCAGTACAAATACAACAACGGTTTCACTGTCCAACATTAAAAGCTTTCACATCAGTACAAACACAACAACGGTTTCACTGTCCAACATTAAAAGCTTTCACATCAGTACAAACACAACAACGGTTTCACTGTCCAACATTAAAAGCTATTCCATCAGTACAAACACGACAACGGTTTCACTGTCCAACATTAAAAGCTGTTACATCAGCACATACACGACAACGGTTTCACTGTCCAACATTAAAAGTTCTTATATCTGTAGAGACACGACAACGGTTTCACTGTCCAACATTAAAAGCTGTTACATCAGTACATACACGACAACGGTTTCACTGTCCAACATTAAAACTTCTTATATCAGTAGAGACACGACAACGGCTTCTCTAGACAACATAGCATGAGTGTAAAATATTGATTTATTCATTCAATAAAACAGCAGGGCTGAAAATATAAATGAACAAATTAAAAAGAAAATGTGTTTTTCCTGTTTAATAGTCGTTATTTTTTAGACCTGAAAAAAAAAAAAACACGGCTTTCTTTGTTTATGTATAATACTATATATAGATAGATGGCTATATTGTTGTAATATGCCGAGTGTGACTGATTAGTATTCGTGTCACGCATCAACCAAACTTTTTGGGTAGTCAGCGTCAATTGATTTTTATGTTATCTACGTTGTAAGAGAGAACCAAATCAATACTTGAAGTCCGTTTACTGTTCTTCATCTTCGACAAGTCAACAGTGCCACTTTATCTGCCTTTAGTCGAAACAAGTGGTTACCATGATTCTTAAATTAGCAAATAAATATTGTTGAAATCTTGAGAAAAAAAACCCACCAAGTAATACTGTTATTTGTTCTCGTAAAAGCTATATCTATAATATGTAGCTAAAGAAAAATGTTTATTTGTTTCAGCTTATATTAAAAAATATATATTTTAAAACTGGTCATTGGAATAATAAGAATTTAACTTCTAAATTATTTTACTGATATGTGTAAAAAGGATTAATTTTTGTTTAACGAAGAACCAGTTGTAAAACTAAATTTAAATAAAAACAATCCATTGTCTTTATGAGATTTGAAATAACTTGTCACTAAATACAATTCAGTTTTTTTTTGCCAAATATTCGGGTTAGTTAAAGACTTGGGACAAAATAGATTTAATCTTCTGATCAAATAGGTAATATTACGCCTTTTGAAAATGTGGCTTTTATAGATTGATAATAATTAACTTTCAGTACCTCTCCACTAAATGCTTTGCCAAATTGTTAAGCCTAACCTCCAACTATCGGTTGGTTTGTGGGAAGTTTCACTTCAAACTATTCCTATTTGTTTCTTGTTTAGGAAATTCTTTCATAAAACTACATAAGACCTATCTGCGCTAGTTATTCATAATCAAAAGCACCTCCTGCCCCGCTTGAGCTACTGTAATTGAATAATGATATTAGCTGTCACTCTTATAACGCACCTACGACTTCAAAGTGAAGACCACGACTTTGCGGCAACAATACTCGAACCTTGGATTCTGCGAATCACATCTTTATAATGTTACAGTTTTTCGTTCATCTCCGTAAGACTTCATTCAAACTTGCCACAATCGTGGGTACCTTTCTCTAGGTTAAATCTGTTGTTCGCAGCCGGATAATACTCAATGAGACTAATTCTGCCCGTAGCAAGATACAAAATTGCTCGACTGCAATGGCGTTAGGAGTACATCAAGTGAAACAGCAACACGTGGTACAATATTTGCTTAGAAATGAATTAAACTGCAACCAGATAATTGTTATATTGATTCGACGAGAAACCGGAACCAAATCAAACCTCACGAGTTTTTAATTTTGATTCGTGAAATTGACACAAATTGCAGTGTTTGAAGTATGGTGGGTAGAAATAAGAACTGGTGGATATACTTCCTGCGGGTTGGGACCATTAATACCAACAACTATTCGTGATGACCACACCCCTCCCCGTGTTCAATAATCGACGTATCCCCCCAAAAGGGGAATTTAGTGAATGGAGGGACCGGCAATCTTGAATGACATCATTGCAATAGGTCTAAAGGTTACCTGCTGTTTCCACCATCTAACCTATAAAAACTGATGAATCTGTAGAGTCAGGTCACGCCTACCACTTACGCCATCTATATAGTCATTAAAGCACAGTTGTTTACGTACACATCAATTTTCTTCATTCCAATGGTATTTAACCATCAGCAGTCAAAATGAACGAAAGATTAACCATCGTTTTACTGAATTAACACAATACGATCAGATCAGGATAAGATCAGTTCAAGGATCAAGCGCTTTAGTCCATTTTGAATCAGTACAACGATTAAGTGACTTAATTTCTTAACAGTCCAGCTAGTTCCTTGATAGCGAAGGCACCTTAAGAGCCGTTTAGGGCCTGAAGATATGAAACATGTAGAATGTTTCACACATTCCACACCCATGAGTGTAATAGACAGCTTATGAATGCTGAATCTTGCAGAACCTCTTTAAACGACCACACAGGAATAAATAATACAAACTTTCTTTATTCTCTTATTAAATCCTTCACGAGATAACAGATAGGTTCGTTTGCTGTTTCTTGGGAAAAAACGCACTTAATTAATGTACAACAGCGTTCTGGTTTCTCATTTACTAATCAAATACCAGTGAAACCATTGGTTCAGAGCTAAATACATTTAGAAATATCAGTGAAACCATTGGTTCAGAGCTAAATACATTTACAAATACCAGTGAAACCATTGGTTCAGAGCTAAATACATTTACAAATACCAGTGAAACCATTGGTTCAGAGCTAAATACATTTACAAATACCAGTGAAACCATTGGTTCAGAGCTAAATACATTTACAAATACCAGTGAAACATTGGTTCAGAGCTAAATACATTTACAAATACCAGTGAAACCATTGGTTCAGAGCTAAATACATTTACAAATACCAGTGAAACCATTGGTTTCGGGGTTAATCATATATCCAGATATCAGAATCACACTTGATAAACTATATTGTTGTGTCTTTGAAAAAATGTGCCGATAATCACACTTTATAAACTATATTGCTGTGTCTTTGAAACAATGTGTAGAGAATCACACTTGATAAACTATATTGTTGTGTCTTTGAAACAATGTGTAGAGAATCAAACTTTATAAACTATATTGTTGTGTCTTTGAAACAATGTGTCGATAATCACACTTTATAAACTATATTGTTGTGTCTTTGAAACAATGTGTAGAGAAG
>NW_013674219.1:6343-10906 GCF_000517525.1 Limulus polyphemus | reverse complement strand
TTTATAAACTATATTGTTGTGTCTTTGAAACAATGTGTAGAGAATCACACTTGATAAACTATATTGTTGTGTCTTTGAAACAATGTGTAGAGAATCACACTAGATAAATTATACTGTTTTGTCATATTAATAATTTGTAGAATACCACACTTTATAGACTATATTGTTGTGTCTTTGAAACAATGTGTAGAGAATCACACTTTATAAACTACATTGTTGTGTCTTTGAAACAATGTGTAGAGAATCACACTAGATAAATTATACTGTTGTGTCATATTAATAATGTGTAGAGAATCACACTAGATAAATTATACTGTTGTGTCATATTAATAATGTGTAAAATACCACACTTTGTAGACTATACTGTTGTGTCATATTAATAATGTGTAGAATACCACACTTTATAGACTATACTGTTGTGTCATATTAATAATGTGTAGAATCACAACTTATAAACTGTACTCTGTGTCCTAAAAATAATGTGCAGGAAATCACACTTGATTAACAGTACTATCGGGTCTTTAAAAGTCACACTTTTTAAACTAAACTGTTGTATCTTGAAGCAATGAGGTGTAATTTAGATGTTCCATTATATGGCATGTCACACATGTACCATGAAACCAATGTGTAAAGATCTTACTTGAGAAACTATACTGTTGTGTTCTGAAAACGATGTGTTAATTTGTGAGAATTATACATGATACACTATACTGCTGTGTTCTGAAAACGATGTGTTAATTTGTGAGAATTATACATGATACACTATGCTGTTGTGTTTGGTTTGTTTTGAGTTTCGCACGAAGCTACACGAGGACTATCTGCGTTAACCTTCCCAAATTTAGGAGTGATAAGACTTAACCCCTACTCACCGCCAGCTATTGGGCTACTATTTTACCAACGAATAGTGGGACTGACCGCATTTTATAACGCTCCAACGGCTGAAAGGGGGGGGGGCATGTTTGGTGCGGATCAAGCGCCCTAACTACCTGGCCATTATTTTGTGACCTAGTTGTTTCGGTTACTCGCACAAAGAAAAACAGTATGTGCTAACCATCCGTTGTATTGATACGATATAATAGTAGGTTTTGACTGTCACTATTAGCACTTACCCACGATTCCAAAGTACGAATTGCTATTTTGAGGCAACCGGACGTGAACCATGGGCATTCGAATCCATAATGCTGCACGCTAACAACTGGGCCACGCCCGGCCTGTTTTCACTTGTAAATATGTATGTGATGAGTTTTAAATGCGTTTATGTATAAATCATAACTTTCAAAAGCTGCGTTTTTCCTATTTCTTCTACTCGCACGATTTTTCCATTCCAGTACTGACAGAATAGCTTGAAATTCATAACCTGATCGTTCACGTATTCTGATGAAATATTTATAAACAGACAGGTTTTCTGTTTTAGTTTATAGAAATTTCTCGTTTCAACAACTTGAGCTGTCATGAATATTAAATGCACTTTTTTTCTAGAAAGTTCGATACATACTCGCTTCTTTCTCCATCAGTTGAATGAAAAACCCTTCATGATGCGTTAACCTGATCATTGTTATATCAGTGGACACGACGCACAAAAAAAAACCCCGTAGCTACAGCATTGTTTATTTACACAGAAGAAATTTCGGGGCTGAAGCTGTTGGAATAAATTTTGTTCAAGCGCCTGTTTTCATGCTCAAACCTTTCATCTAACGTTCCTAACAAGCGATAAAAAATTCTTTATAACAGAGACACTTTATCACTCCGTTTGTAATCGTTTTGTGACTGAAATTTTTACTCAAAGACTAGAGAATTTATTATATACTTAAAGCAATAATATTAGAGTTATGTTGTTCTGTAGTCTTCAGCTGATCATGATAAACGTTTCTAATGTCATAAGTTAATCATGATAATAAGTTGGATAAAGTTGTTTACTTGCTTCAGGATAATATAGAATACCTTTTTAAAGGATACAATGTCGTAGTTTATCGTCTTAAGACCTACGTTTATGGTAACTACAAATAATTAACATCTGACCGTTTAGCAAATAAACAAATAAGCTCGTTTTTCTGGCGTATCTTTTTTTATTTATAACAAGTTGTTTTATGTATCTTGAAACAAATAATGACTTGTGTGACAATGAGGATTATAGAGACTTTTTTTTACTAAGGGGTTGAGTTAGTTCTAGATGACAATCCCATGGGTTGAGTTAGTTCTAGATGACAATCCCATGGGTTGAGTTAGTTTTAGATGACGATCCCATGGGTTGAATTAGTTCTAGATGACAATCCCAGGAGTTAAGTTAGTTCTAGATGAAAATCTCAGGAGTTGAATTAGTTCTAGATGACAATCCCAGGGGTTGAGTTAGTTCTAGATGACAATCCCAGGCATTGTTTCTTTATTGATGTAAAACAGTGGCTCTCTGGAGCTGTGTAACAGAAAATAGAAGATAGTTTATTTATTGATGTAAACAGTGGCCTTCTGGAGCTGTGTAACAGGAAATAGAAGATAGTTTCTTTATTGATGTAAACAGTGGCCTTCTGGAGCTGTGTAACAGGAAATAGAAGATAGTTCTTTATTGATGTAAACAGTGGCCTTCTGGAGCTGTGTAACAGGAAATAGAAGATAGGTTCTTTATTGATGTAAACAGTGGCCTTCTGGAGCTGTGTAACAGGAAATAGAAGATAGTTTCTTTATTGATGTAACTAGTGGCCTTCTGGAGCTGTGTAACAGGAATTAGAAAATAATTTCTTTATTGATGTAAACAGTGGCCTTCTGGCTGTAAACTACTATTCATTCCCCTTTCTTTGCTTTTACATGTAGTATTTTTCAGCAGATTCATTCCTTCTGAATGTTGATGCAAAGGAGGTCCGTATACTACCAGTAAAGTATTGCTGGATTTCCTATAGGAGCTTTTCTGGCACATGCATCCTGGTGGTGGTCTTACCATGCAGTTGCTTTGCTTTCTGCTATCCATCTGAGGACCAATCACTCTGAATTATATACAGTACTGCTCGTGAGTCAGTCAAATATTATTATGTTGGTGACATTGCCTTTTGTGGGTTACTGCTTTCAGCAATCCAGAAGAGAGTTTGCTTTATGGCTTTCGGTTCCATCCCTGTGTTGCTTTTGGGAAGCTTGAATGCTCCACCAGCCTTTAAGAAAATGTTGTTATTCTGCAAGGCTATGAATGTTCAATCATATCTCTCGTTATTTATTTGGTAGGAATTATCTGTGGCTATGATGACAGGTAATTGTCCACCATAGTCTTCAAATTGCTGATTACAGGCTTTTTCTGCTTCACCCTCTGCCCAATAACTACATTTTCTGTGTAGGACATTTTCCACAGATCTCAGTGGCATCAGGTTTTTATTCAAGATGATCAAATAAGGTGGTGATTAATTATATCAATAGTGGTTTTATAGCACCCATCCATAAATGAATGTCTCCTGAAACAACATTTGGACAATCCGTTGCTTGGCTGGTATCTGCAGGGTCATTGGGGAGCCGTTCCAATTGAAAGCATATGTCTCTATGAAGGAATATGTGGCCTTTACACTGCGAGGCCCTAGTGAAGAATGTTAATTGTGTGTGCTTTTGGTGTTCTGACATGCTGCTGAGGCTTATGAGTTATAATAGAACCTTAAGGAAGTAGCTGAATTACGTCCTATGACCATTCTTAAAAAGGTTCTTTGTATATTTTCAATAGGATAGAACAAGTAATCTTTGATAGAGCATAAGCAGGTGATTTTCTCCAACTCCATTTCCTGCTGCAACTTTATGTACATTGCTGCTTTCAATAGGTTAGCTTATTTTAGTGTAAATGTGGCTGAATGTACAGAAGGAAATGGTTGGGGCTTTGGTAGAGTTGTCACCAGTAAATGTTAGCACGCAGTATTTGGTTGGACTATCAAGATGACCTAGATCCATGATGTACATGATGAACAGGACTTGCAAAAATGTTGGTTATTGAGGCAGACAAATAGTGGTGGTGATCCAATCTGATTGCTAACTTCAATGCCTCATGATGCAAATTCTGGTAGTTATTGCAGCTATGGCCCATTTTACGAATCTCATACTGATGCCTACTCTGCCTTTTGTGAGAAGGAATAGGCAGCTAGACTCTATTATATGACTTTCATATCCATATATAGTTGCAGCTCATATAGGTACTGTACTGCTGTATTTTGAGCCTCTCTGGCATGTCATCGTGGTCACATTGGTTAATGTATTTTCACATGGAGCTCTTGCCTTAGTCTCCATCTGTATAGAGTGGAGTACCTTCATCGTCGTAAATGATGGACAAAAACCAAAGATTTGGTTACTGTGCCAACCAGAATCTTGTGGATTGTGAATAAGATACTTGAGGATATCAGCAGTACCAGAAAATTTGACTCCTTGTATGTACAGTACTGTTTAAAAGTATTAGAACAAGAGAATATTTTGTCATTCTTTCAGTTTTATGGGGCTAATTCTTCCATACCATTACTGAAGGTAAATTTCAACACTATGGTAATGCTTCAATGATCCCCGTTGACAATTGAATGAGCCAGGGTTAGAATACTTATCATTCTTTAGAAT
>NW_013674219.1:0-6015 GCF_000517525.1 Limulus polyphemus | reverse complement strand
AGGACATGTCATAAGGGTTCTGCTTGAATGAACATACTGATCAAATTTAGGGTCTGAAATAACTGTCACGGTGTCTTTACTATATAGAAATAAACTAGAAAGGAGCTAGCATATGGTATTAGTACATGCTAGAAGAAATCAATTTAATAGCACTCCACAAATAATCCTTGATAAAAACAGTGTTTAACACTATATATTAAGTTTTACTGTCATGCCATGGCCCAAAAAACGTAGACAATTGTCAGTAGATCAGAGAGTTCGCATAAAACTTTCCATGAAGTTGGTTGGACTCTCGGACGACAAAATGCTGCAGACTTTAAATGTTCCCCAAACACTATTATGTACACCATAAATCGTGATACTGAAACATAAATTTGAAAATAGGAAAGGAAGAGGAAGAACACCTAAACTCAATGATACTGATGTTAAGTATCTTCGTTTATGCAGCCTTCGGGACAGAAGGAAGACTGCCACTGATTTCAAGCATGAGATAAATGACCATGTACCAAATGAAAGAAAAGTGTCCAGATCTACAGTATCAAGAAGAATCAATGAGAATGGAATATTTGGTCGTTTAACAGTTAAAAAACGCTTACTTCGATCTCCAAGTATTGTCAAGAGACTGAAATATGCTAAAAAAGTACAAAAACTGGATTGTTAATTATTGGTAAAAAGTGTTATGGACGGATGAGTTTTAAATATTCGTTTCAAAGTGTAGGTTGTACGTCCAGCAGAAGAAAGATG
The DNA here is from genome assembly GCF_000517525.1 of Limulus polyphemus. Classification (NCBI taxonomy): domain Eukaryota; kingdom Metazoa; phylum Arthropoda; class Merostomata; order Xiphosura; family Limulidae; genus Limulus; species Limulus polyphemus. Next base: position 5,271 of record NW_013674219.1, on the reverse strand, counting down.
AAAGCTACTTACCTCAATGCATAGCACCTACCATGAAGCATGTTGGAGGCAGTGTGATGGTTTAGGGGTGTTTTTCTGCTGAGGCAACAGGAGATATTTGTAAAATAGATGGAATAATGGACCAGTGCAAGTACCATCAGATACCGATCCATCATGGTATACCAGAGGTTTGCATATTATTGGTAAAGGATTCTACTACCAAGAAGATAATGACCCCAAACACTCAACCAACCTATGCAGAAATTAATTAGCTAAGAAAGAAGCTGTTGGAGTCATTCAAATGGTGCAATGGCCCCCACAGAGCCCCGATCTCTGGGATTTGATAGATCAAGAACTGGAAAAATCAAAAGTTACTTCCAAAGAAACTTTATGGGAGTGTATTAGAGACATTTGGAGTAAAATCCCAAAGGACACTTTGATTAAATATGTTGCAACAATGCCTGAAAGACTGTCTGCAGTTATTAAAGCAAAAGAGGTGCACAAAATATTAACTGTTTGCTGAACTCAAGCACTTCCACTGAGTTTCTGTTATACTAAATATGAAGGTTAATAAAATTTTGATGTTTCACCTGTGATTTATCTTCCATTGTTCTTTGAAAGTAGCCCGAAACCTAATGTTTGACTTTGTCATAACACCTTTGCACAGTACTGTATTTATACCACTTGAGGATTGCTGCTGACATTTACCAGATAGAGATAACACTCAAGCTGGCGTTAGCAAGAGCACTGTCTTTGCACATTGGAATTTTTGTTGGTTCGCCAGAGTCTACCAGTATAAGGTTGATAGCTATACAGCATAGAGTATAAGATAAGCCTTTGCTATTAGTGCTTTCACTCACAACCCAAGTAGGGTGCCTGGCATTGAAGTGTCCTACTGTTAGTTGTCAATTAAGTGTTGTCAGACAGATCAGACAGCAACATACTTTGATACCTTCCATGTACACATTGTTATCAAGTTTCTATTGGCAAATGTTATTACCAAGGTTCATTTACATATTTCATTGTATTACATGAGTTTTACAATGGTGGATGATGTTTTTAAGGCAGACTGTGTTATTATGCTTCCATAGGACTGAATACAAATTTCAATTTGTCTCAACTTATATTTATAGTTTTCATTTAGATATTTAATTGTATTACATGAGCTTTACAAAGGCGGATGGTGTTTTTAAGGCAGGTGGTGTTATTATAGGTGGACAGTCTTACTATACTTCTGCAGGATTTCATTTCAACTTGTCTCAGCTTATATTTAAAGTTTTCATTTATATATTTATAACATGAGCTTTACAAAGGCGAATGGTGTTTTTAAGTCAGGCAGTGTTATTATACTTCCAGATTTCAATTTGTCTCAACTTATGTTTGCAGTTTTCATTTACATATTTAACAGTATTACATGTGTTTCTATAGGAGGATAGTATTACTAATGTATTTAACATAGTGCTGAAAAGTTTTTATCACATCTAATGTGTCGTTTTCATAAATATTGAACAAGGCAGTTAGTATGTATAGCCTATTTTATTTTCTAAATGTTGATTTAGTATACATTAAATGTACTGACTATATATTTTGCTTCTATGTCTAATTTACATGACATACTTTTTGTATTTTCTGAAATTCTATAAGTAAAATAGTTATTGCTAATTCTTTTTTACATTGTTTTCATTTCTATAATTAATATATTGTATAACATATATTCATCCTGAAATGGAGGGCTATTTAAATTTCTAAATAATACACAATAATTTTTATGCTTATCTTTCTAAGTTGACTTGTTCCACTATAATTTAGCTATATATGATATGTGTAAATGGCTGTGTTTAACCATTAATATTGTATAAAATTATATTCTTACCTTTCTGTAGATATTTTCATTGTTAACATTAAATGAACTACTACATGTTGGTGTTCTATCTGAGCTCATTAACATTGATTGCAAACGATAGAAAGGTCAACACATTTAATCACCAGATGGTGTGGACACTTCAACCCTATATGGTATTTAGGCTGACTCCTCACAGTTGACGATATGTCGACCTCTTACTAAGAGAGGAAGCTGATCAATTTAAAGTTCCATATGTAGAAAACATTTTATGAAACAAAAGTTAAACAAGTCAATTGTAATACATTGTGCACATCACTAATTATGATTAAAGATTCGTTACTAAGATATACATATATTTACATCAAACTCTACATAATCATATATTTTCTAGATAAATTCAAAAGCAGTAGATTATAAATACAATGTTCCCCATACTTTAACTTAACTAGTGAAAGCATCTTTTGTATGCCACTGAATTTAAAAGTCAGTAAACATAGTTTACTGGTTCTTTCACTTTATGTAATGATAGAAAACATTAAATGTGTTTTCACGATATTCTCTTTCTCCATATTTGACAGGACATGTTAAATATGTACATTTTACTTAGCATACAATTCCTGTATACTTTCTGTTCATTTAGACTTTGTGAACTGATTACTTACGTTTCTAACAAATATGTTTAACCATCTAATACAAGTCTCCATGTAGAGATGCTGTCATCAATATACATACGTAAAATCATGATGTCAGAAAAACACGTAAGATCAAGAAGGCTTGATACAAAATGATAAAAACCCTATAACCAGAGTGCTTTCGAAAGGTGGACCTTTCTTCTTCAGCTTTGCTCCTAAATAAGAAAGGATTGGGTTATAGGGTTTTATAATTTTAGAAGTAAAACCACAAACTCTCAATAAGACTGTTGTCACACATACTGAAACATTTATACAATATATCAATTATAGAACAAGTGAATTAGCAAAAAGTGTTTTACATAAAAAACATCAGAAAATGGTAAAAAAGTATGTCATGCAAATTAAACATAGAAGTGAAAACTCTAGAACTAATGAATTATTTAAGTGTTTTATCCATAAAGCAATGAATAATTGTAAAAGTATCTAAGGTAGATCATTGGCTATAAAATTTGTTTCATTCAAATAATGAATAAATTAAGATAATACGTGTGATAATTGTTGTTGTTTGTTATTAAGCAAAAAGCTACACAAAGGGCTATCTGTGCTCTGTCCCGGTTTTTAGTGGTATAAGTCTGCAGACATACTGCTGTGCCACATGTGTGATAAAAATTGATATATGCAATGATGCTATAATTGTTGTTGTCTCATTGAAATAATGGTTTTTACTTGTAACTTATAGGACACATAATTATATGTCGACTACAATGTTGATGATGTAATCACATGTTGAGACACCCTATAATAAGCTCATCATCCTATTTAACTATTTGTTTGTAGAAACACCATCCACCACACTAGCACTAACCTTTGTAACACAGTTTGTCAAGTGATACCATCAGTCTATAGAAACACTGTCCACCCTTGCAAGATGTATGCAATTAAATATATATACGAAAAACAAAAAAAGTTGAGACAAGTTGAAGTCTGCAGTCCTACAGAAGTATAACAACACTGACCCCTTTAGAATCTTGGCAACACAATCTGCTTATGAAAGCTTGGTAAGAACAAGTAATGCGCCCTCTGGTACCACTTCGTGACCTAACAACCTGTTCTATTTTGAATAGCACTCGAACTATGATGTCACGTCATATCTGTTAGTAACTCGCTCTCTGGCAGCAGAAACTTCCATTGTCTAGTGTCATGGCGGCCTAGTAATATGCCCCTAGTAAAGAGCCCTCTGGTGCCACTTCGAGATGTAATTGTCTGTTGACCATGGCACTATAATGTCACCGTCTCTATCCCTCCCCTATTTCCTGAGGCCGACACAGGTGTCGTCCTCTGGTGGTGTACCATGTAACCCTCGCCCTAACTACTGGGAATTTTTCATACTTTATCAAGTTTTGCCAAATCATAAAGATTATAATTGTATGTTACAATTACAAAAACCAATTCTCCGACATAAAAGCTTACTTTATTACATTATTTCTAAAAACATGAACAATGTACTAGTCTTATTTCTAAAACATTAACAATGTACTAGTCTTGTTTCTGATGTGTAAGGGTTATTTTAAAGATGTCTTTGTCGTAGGTCAATGTACAATTTTTTATAGGCGCTAAGATAAAGATGTCGTTGTCGTAGGTCAATGTAGAATTTTTTATAGGCTCTAAGATAAAGATGTCGTTGTCGTAGGTCAATGTAGAATTTTTTATAGGCGCTAAGATAAAGATGTCGTTGTCGTAGGTCAATGTAGAATTTTTTATAGGCGCTAAGATAAAGATGTCGTTGTCGTAGGTCAATGTAGAATTGTTTATAGGCTCTAAGATAAAGATGTCGTTGTCGTAGGTCAATGTAGAATTTTTTATAGGCGCTAAGATAAAGATGTCGTTGTCGTAGGTCAATGTAGAATTATTTATAGGCTCTAAGAATGTCGTGAAATATATATATCAGAAAAGAAATCCAATACGTCAGCTGGCCTTAGTTGAGGAAGTATTCCAGCCAAACTACCATAATCCGGGATACATTACCAACACAAGCACGATGTCTGATTCCAAAAGTCAGTTACTAAATTGGCATCTTGCCATATATGATTGGTTGAATTTTTCTTTTCTTCATCGACATTATCTGAGCATTTTTAACAAAGAAAGAAATTCGGTGTAATGATAAATAATCCTTTTTTTCCAAATCCCCTTTAATCTCAAGGGGGTTTTTACTGCTTTAAGCCAATTATCAAAAATTGAAATAAAATTGCAAGAAGTTAAAATTAAATCTACAAAAGATGTAGTTATAATACTGTAGATAATTGGAAACGGAAGTATACTCTTGTTTCTGTTACAAAATATTGAATATATACATAAAGTGAATTAATGGCGAAGCAATGGTTCCACGTATTAGTTTTTAATACATTGTATACAGCTATTAGTATACTATGGACAAAAGACACATCATAGTGATTAGTATAATAGGAGAACAACCAAGAATAAATTGTTTAGTATAGTGGGAAACACATATATTACAGATTGTCATGCACTACGAAAGGAACCCACACTATACTCTTCAGTATAGTGGAAAGAAAAACAGAATATTGTGTACAATATAGTAGCAAAGTAACCCGAATTATAATAAAAGCAGCATACATTATATTGTGTAATATATTAAACACAACACACACTACACTGTTTAATACACTATTAAAACAACACTTACACCATAATATCTGATATAATAGTAGAACAACACTTACACTATACTGTTTGATATGGTAGTAATACAACACTTACATTATAATGTTTGATATAGTAGTAGGACAACACTTACAC
>NW_013674218.1:25954-30551 GCF_000517525.1 Limulus polyphemus | reverse complement strand
TAGAATAGTATAATATACTTTATTTATAAACCCAAGCAAGTTACAGATGTTTTGGGTGTACTAGTAGAATAGTATAATATACTTTATTTATAAACCCAAGCAAGTTACAGATGTTTTGGGTGTACTAGTAGAGTAATGTAATATACTTTATTTATAAATCCAACTAAGTTACATATGTTTTGTGTGTACTAGTAGAGTAGTATAATATACTTTATTTATAAACCCAAGCAAGTTACAGATGTTTTGGGTGTACTAGTAGAGTAATATAATATACTTTATTTATAAACCCATCTAAGTTACAGATGTTTTGAGTGTACTAATAGAGTAATATAATATACTTTATTTATAAACCCATCTAAGTTACAGATGTTTTGAATGTACTAGTAGAGTAATATGATATACTTTATTTATAAATCCAAGCAAGTTACGGATGTTTTGGGTGTACTAGTAGAGTAATGTAATATACTTTATTTATAAACCCAAGCAAGTTACAGATGTTTTGGGTGTACTAGTAGAGTAATATAATATACTTTATTTATAAACCCAAGCAAGTTACAGATGTTTTGGGTGTACTAGTATAGTAATATAATATACTTTATTTATAAACCCAAGCAAGTTACAGATGTTTTGGGTGTACTAGTAGAGTAATGTTTTTTTCTTTCTAAAATGTATACTTGAAGCGTACAAAAATTGTATTTCTTCACCCTCCACTCGAAAAAATAAACAAGGCTTAGCACTAAAAGCGCACGAGGGCAAAATATTTTACTATCACTGTAATTTATCATAAGAACTAGAAATGATTGTTTTTCTATGTAATTGTCATTTATTGTTCGTATTTTAAGAAAAATAACTAAAATTTAAGCATCTATGAATAAATATATATGTACATATGTAATGTATGGTAGCTGAAATAGTGGTGTAGTTTGTAAAATATTGGTAATACAGTTACTTTGTATTTGATTCTGTATATATATATATATATATATTATGAATGATTATTACTTCAAGGTAAGAGTCAATAACAACTCAATGTGTTTTACAACTGTAAGGGAACTTCTAAACTACACTTTAGATATAAAAGTAAGAATGTTTTCCAAAGAAGACTAGACATATAAGGCTTTTGAAACTAAATGTGTCATAAGTAGCTCCAAAACTAAAGTTTTTATTGGTTGATAAATAAGTGCTGAAAAGGGAAATATAATTTTATAAGCATGTGCTCAAATAACATATTTGTACACCTATGCCACTAAATAACATATTTGTATACCTATGCCACTAAATAACATATTTGTACACCTATGCCACTAAATAACATATTTGTACACCTATGCCACTAAATAACATATTTGTACACCTATGCCACTAAATAACATATTTGTACACCTATGCCACTAAATAACATATTTGTACACCTATGCCACTAAATTACATATTTGTACACCTATGCCACTAAATTACATATTTGTACACCTATGCCACTAAATAACATATTTATACACCTATGCCACTAAATAACATATTTGTACACCTATGTTGCTAAATTCCAAACAGGATTACCGATATTCAAAGAATTGCAATGTTTATAGTATCGGCATCAAATCACATAATAAATGTTTTGACAGGTTCAAAGTGTAGTGTTGTTACTCTCGAAAAGTCTTGTTGTGAATACATAAGCCAATAAATTACACATCCTGTTGTGGACATAAACGTTTTCACTGATTCTAAGTGCAGTGTGATTACTCTGAATTTTCCAGGAAAACATTTTAGTATATATGATCCGATACATTAGACATCCTGTTCTCAGAGCAGGGGTCTAGTCGACTATCATTTCACGCGTGCTTTGTTGCTTCAGGAGTATTGAGTCATTTATTGGTATATTTTCAGTGTTCTACTTTAGTCGTTGACAGTAAAATAAACACAGAAAATAAATGTGAAATGTTTAGCAGTTCAAACTCATGAGAGATTTACTTTGTGACCAATAATAACGAAAAAAGACATGGCTGCTTCTTTTATTTCTAATTTTACAACTTGTCTTTTCATTATACTTTCGGGTTTGTCTACAGGTTGAAGAGTCAAGTATATCATTAAATAACTGATAAGATATAGTTTTAGTGAAAACAAATGTTTGAAATGTATTTAGGAGGTTTTAAAGATTACACAAAAGAAATTTGAGATATCAGGAATGAAGAATAGTATTTTTAATCATGAAAATCTCGGACTAGTAATGAAACAGACTTGATATATTCACAAACAAATCTGTAGTAAAAATACTTCATTAAAAAACTTAATTATTTTGTGTACAAAAGACTTCTAATGTTTACTAAAGGTATACCAAATTTTGTGAAAATGCTCCTACTGAATTAAAAGTTATAATATTAATACTTAACGTGCATATGGACTCATGTATATTATATCGAGCCCTTTGTGAAAGCGTTAAGAAGGACTGATGTGTATCAATCATGTTAACAGAAAAAGATGCTTGCAAACGATGCTGTAGGTCTACTTTGAACTCCACTTGTCGACCTGTACCCCCAGAAGAAATCTTGCGAGATGGAACTCCGTGTATTCACGGCTACTGCGAAGAGGTAATGTGTATCAGGCATGTGTTTTGTGTAAAATAATCTAATATTTGAGGAATCATGATACTTAAAAATATGTGTAGATAAGTACAGTATAAGATGTAGTAGATAGTTTATTTTGTACAGTTATGTAAGCTTGGAAATATCTTTAAGTTTATTTCAGTTTATTGCATAAAATCATTATGATTTTGATATAAAGTTTGGAATTAAAACTGGTGAAAGTTTAAAAAGGAATGTATTGAATGATGCAGATTAATTTTAAAATAGTTACTTATAATGTATTATTGATATATATGACTGTTTAGCTTAAGAGTTAGTTTATTTAGTGATTGAATAATTAATGATTATTTAGTTTCAGAACAAGAGTGTTAAAAGTTAATTATTCTAAAAGCAATAGTTATGACAAGTTTCATTACGTAACTGTACGAGTGTTACGTTGAGTATGTAGTTTAATTGTTATACTAGGCTTTGTAATATTGTTGATGTCATCTTACTCGAAGCTTCAAAGTTTTCCTTGTTATGTGTAATATTCTTACTAGAGGTTTAGATATTTTTGTCTCCTGTTATAAATACAGAAAGAAGTAAAAGGTAGTAAAAGTTATGTTAGACAATGTGTGACTTTAGCTGTAACAGGCAATTTCTAAAGTAAGTTTCACAGCTTTTATTGTAATAACAGATATAGGAGAATAATTTGTCTTGTCAAAGGGCATTTTAAAGTAATTGAACCTACCTGTTTAGACTTTGACAAAAAAGATACAATTATTTATAGCTTTGAATACATCTGTGATAACCAATAGTGTAATGAAGTTTTGTACGTACATTTTACTTTTTAATATATTACTTTAAATCAAGTGGATTGTGTACTTTCCATTTATTGTTGACATTTATCTTCAACAAGTCATAGAAACCTACCATAAAAGAATCGAGCCCCATCGAACTGACAATTGATTACAAGTGGTTTTAATTCTGAACTGAGTTGATGGTACCTAAAATAAGATCTTTATCAGGTTAAAATTGTATTTATTGCTATAAATGTTAGACAGCATATCATCATATATTATAATAGATTCTCTCTGTTAGGGAGTGTGTAAGAAAACAGTTCAGGATATTGTGGAACGATTTTGGGATATTGTTGAAGACATCAACATAAACACTGTATGTAAGTATGTCAGGATTAATTGATCAAATATCAACAAAATAAACTTAGGATTATTGTTCAGTATGTAAGTACATCAAGATTATTGTTCAATAATTAACATCACACATCTGAAAGTACATAAGGATTATTGTTCAATAATCAATGTAACACATCTATAAGTACATCAGGATTATTGTTCAATAATCAATGTAACACATCTATAAGTACATCAGGATTATTGTTCAATAATCAATGTAACACATTTATAAGTACATCTGGATTATTGTTCAATAATCAATGTAACACATCTATAAGTACATCAGGATTATTGTTCAATAATCAATGTAACACATTTATAAGTACATCAGGATTATTGTTCAATAATCAATGTAACACATTTATAAGTACATCAGGATTATTGTTCAATAAACAATGTAACACATCTGTAAGTACATTAGGATTATTGTTCAATAAACAATGTAACACTTCTGTAAGTACATTAGGATTATTGTTCAATAAACAATGTAACACATCTGTAAGTACATCAGGATTATTGTTCAATAAACAATGTAACACATCTGTAAGTACATTAGGATTATTGTTCAATAATCAATGTAACACATTTATAAGTACATCAGGATTATTGTTCAATAAACAATGTAACACATCTGTAAGTACATTAGGATTATTGTTCAATAATCAATGTAACACATCTGTAAGTACATCAGGATTATTGTTCAATAAACAATGTAACACATCTGTAAGTACATTAGGATTATTGTTCAATAATCAATGTAACACATCTGTAAGTACATCAGGATTATTGTTCAATAAACAATGTAACACATCTGTAAGTACATTAGGATTATTGTTCAATAAT
>NW_013674218.1:23191-25378 GCF_000517525.1 Limulus polyphemus | reverse complement strand
TAAGGTGAAAGTCCTACTCCTACCAACCTTCATGTATTGTGTATAAGGTGAAAGTCCTACTCCTACCAACCTTCATGTATTGTATAGAAGGTGAAAGTCCTACTCCTACCATCCTTCATGTATTGTGTAGGAGGTGAAAGTCCTACTCCTACCAACCTTCATGTATTGTGCAGGAGATAAAAGTCCTACTCCTACCAACCTTCATGTATTGTGTAGGAGGTGAAAGTCCTACTCCTACCAACCTTCATCTATTGTGTAGGAGGTGAAAGTCCTACTCCTACCAACCTTCATGTATTGTATAGGAGATAAAAGTTCTACTCCTACCAACCTTCATGTATTGTGTAGAAGGTGAAAGCCCTACTCCTACCAACCTTCTATGTATTGTATAGGAGATAAAAGTTCTACTCCTACCAACCTTCATGTATTGTATAGGAGATAAAAGTCCTACTCCTACCAACCTTCATGTATTGTTGTGAGAGAATAAAGTCGTACTCCTATAAACCAGAATGCATTGTTGTGAGAGAAGAAAGTCGTACTCCTATAAACCAGAACGTATTGTGTGAGAGAAGAAAGTCCTACTCCTACAAACCAGAATGTATTGGGTGAGAGAAGAAAGTCCTACTCCTATAAACCAGAATGTATTGTTGTGGGAGAAGAAAGTCCTATGCCTATAAACCAGAACGTATTGTTGTGAGAGAAGAAAGTCCTACTCCTACAAACCAGAATGTATTGGGTGAGAGAAGAAAGTCCTACTCCTATAAACCAGAATGTATTGTTGTGGGAGAAGAAAGTCCTACGCCTATAAACCAGAATGTATTGTTGTGAGAGAAGAAAGTCCTACTCCTATAAACCAGAATGCATTGTTGTGAGGAGAAGAAAGTCCTACTCCTATAAACCAGAATGTATTGTGTGAGAGAAGAAAGTCCTACTCCTACCAACCTTCATGTATTGTTATGAGAGAGAAAGTCCTACTCCTATAAACCAGAACGCATTGTTGTGTGAGAAGAAAGTCCTACTCCTATAAACCAGAACGTATTGTGTGAGAGAAGAAAGTCCTACTCCTACAAACCAGAATGTATTGGGTGAGAGAAGAAAGTCCTACGCCTATAAACCAGAATGTATTGTTGTGTGAGAAGAAAGTCCTACTCCTATATACCAGAATGTATTGTGTGAGAGAAGAAAGTCCTACTCCTATAAACCAGAACGTATTGTTGTGAGAGAAGAAAGTCCTACTCTCATAAACCAGAATGTATTGTTGTGTGAGAGAAGAAAGTCCTACTCCTATAAACCAGAATGTATTGTTGTGGGGGAAGAAAGTCCTACTCCTATAAACCAGAAAGTATTGTGTGAGAGAAGAAAGTCCTACTCCTATAAACCAAAATGTATTGTGTGGGAGAAGAAAGTCCTACTTTATAAAAATATGGTGTTAATTAGTAAACATTTCTGTATTTTCTTGATGAAATACTTTATAAAAATGACATTGTACTAGAGCTGTAAAACATATATTGTCTCTTCTGATTTTTACAACTACTTTTATTTATTTTATTTTTAGGATAACAAGAAACTGAAAAGGAAAAAAGAATTGGAGAGAGAAAGGGAACTAATGAACCGAAGACAGGTAATCTTCCGCTAAAACTTTAATAACCACTCTGTCAAGCTATTCTTTGTTTAACTGTATCTTGTGATTGGTCAGCACCAGGTAATCTTTAGGCTAAGATGTTAAGGATTTCACTGTGAAGTCATTCTCTGTTTAACCACATCTTTTTATGTCAACACCAGGTAATCTTTAGGCTAAGAGGATTTCACTGTGAAGTCATTCTCTGTTGAACCACATCTTTTTTATGTCAACACCAGGTACTCTTTACACTAAGATGTTAAGGATTTCACTGTGAAGTCATTCTCTGTTTAACCACATCTTTTTTATGTCAACACCAGGTAATCTTTTGACCAAGATGTTAAGGATTTCACTGTGAAGTCATTCTCTGTTTAACCACATTATTTAGTACGTCTACAATAGGTAATCTTTATGCTTAGATGTTAAGGATTTCACTGTGAAGTCATTCTCTGTTTAACTACATCTTTTTTATGTCAACACTAGGTAATCTTTACACTAAGATGTTAAGGATTTCACTGTGAAGTCATTCTCTGTTTAACCACATCTTTTTATGTCAACACAGGTAATCTTTT
>NW_013674218.1:18748-22608 GCF_000517525.1 Limulus polyphemus | reverse complement strand
AACCACATTATTTAGTACGTCTACAATAGGTAATCTTTATGCTAAGATGTTAAGGATTTCACTGTGAAGTCATTCTCTGTTTAACCACATTATTTAGTACTTCTACAATAGGTAATCTTTTGACCAAGATGTTAAGGATTTCACTGTGAAGTCATTCTCTGTTTAACCACATTATTTAGTACATCTACAATAGGTAATCTTTATGCTAAGATGTTAAGGATTTCACTGTGCAGTCATTCTCTGTTTAACCACATCTTTTTTATGTCAACACCAGGTAATCTTTAGGTTAAGATGTTAAGGATTTCACTGTGAAGTCATTCTCTGTTTAACCACATCTTTTTTATGTCAACACCAGGTAATCTTTAGGCTAAGATGTTAAGGATTTCACTGTGAAGTCATTCTCTGTTTAACCACATCTTTTTTATGTCAACACCAGGTAATCTTTAGGTTAAGATGTTAAGGATTTCACTGTGAAGTCATTCTCTGTTTAACCACATCTTTTTTATGTCAACACCAGGTAATCTTTACACTAAGAAAAACAGAGAATGACTTCACAGTGAAATCCTTAACAGTACTAAATAATGTGGTTCATAAAGATTACCTATTGTAGAGGTAATGTGGTTAAACAGAGAATGACTTCACAGTGAAATCCTTAACATCTTCGTACTAAATCATAAAGATTACCTATTGTAGATCTTAGAAACAGAGAATGACTTCACAGTGAAATCCTTAACAAGTGTAAAGATTACCTAGTGTTGACATAAAAAAGATGTGGTTAATGTGGTTAAACAGAGAATGACTTCACAGTGAAATCCTTAACATCTTCATTTAGTACGTCTACAATAGGTAATGTTTGGGTTAGGATTTGAAAAACTTTTAGTTCCCCCTTGTTCCTCCTCCTTTTTTTCATGTAAACTGTTGTATTGATTTTGAAGATGAAGATAATTATATTTTTCCACATAAACTGTATTGTATGTAAAACATTTTTTTTTATGAAAACGTAGGGGCAATCAATCAATCACGTATTATGCTAACCATTTAGATATATAATAGAAACTTTTAATCGTTTTACTGACTAAAACTAAAATATATCTTTTGTTATCTGAGGGTGTTATATGTCACGTACAAAGTTATCTGAGGGTGTTATATGTCACGTACAAAGTTATCTGAGGGTGTTATATGTCACGTACAAAGTTATCTGAGGGTTTTATATGTCACGTACAAAGTTATCTGAGGGTGTTATATGTCACGTACAAAGTTATCTAGGGTGTTATATGTCACGTACAAAGTTATCTAGGGTGTTATATGTGACGTACAAAGTTATCTGAGGGTGTTATATGTCACGTACAAAGTTATCTGAAGGTGTTATATGTCACGTACAAAGTTATCTGAGGGTGTTATATGTCACGTACAAAGTTATCTGAGGGTGTTATATGTCACGTACAAAGTTATCTGAGGGTGTTATATGTCATGTACAAAGAATTTTACCTCTAGAACGAAACACCGTTCCGAGTGCCAACAGACGGTGAAACAAGAATCATCCACATTCGGGGCAGAAGCCGCTCCAATAGCAACCAGAATAACTTGGGGCGAGGAATGTCACCACTGCATCCACGTCCCGAGGCCGAACGTTGGGAATATAGACCAAGGTACAATGGAGCAAGTTACAGAAGAACGGAACCAATGCCTTTCCCATTACATGGAGTTGATTATCGTCCCTCTCGACATTATCCCTACTCTCGTGGGCGAGGTCAGCCACCAAATCCTGCAGAGTATCGGCCTACTGGAAGTCAGCCAGACATTGTAGAAGCTTACACTGCTTTATAGTCATAATTGGTTCATCTTTGATGAATGCTCATTTTTTAAGGTTTGTTTAGATAACAGCTGGACATTTGTAAACTTTTAATTCAATATATTGTTGTGATATTGATCGTTATGGTTGATTACACTGGTGTACAGAAACAAATCTTTTATGATGTCGTTGGGTGTAAAATACTTATCGCAAACATTTTCCCCCCCTCTTTGAACAAACGATCTTTTTATACGATAAAGTTAATGACTTAAATCCTAACTTCTGAATTTCAGTCTGTATTGTTTTATGTTTTCTTTAAATCACTGTCTTAGTATTTGTATATTGTAAGTTATCAGAACAGATTGTTGATTGTAATTATAATAGTGATTGCTGACTTTGGAATTAACAAAAATTGTTGACCGGTGTTAATATTGACCTGTTCTTGTTTCAGAAGACCAAATTGCACAAACCAGGCCTTATGTTAAGGTATCGTTTGTTTACGTGTTATCAAAGTAGACGTTCTTTCTTAACAACTTATTGACCTCATCTATTTCCATAGATGACCAGTATATCATCAGTTTAAAAACTGAGTAGTTGGACATTACTCTACAGCAATAATTGACAAAACTTGTGTCTCCTTTCCTAATACATATTTTGCTTCACTCAAGACTTATTAACATTGATTTCTTTTAAACATCTTCGTTTGTCACTCGTGTATTTCATGTCTTCAGTTATATTTGTTGTTTCTTGACCTATTTTATAAGTCTTGCCTGTGATATTCTGAATATTTCAGAGATTTTATTTGATTTTTGAATGGCTTGATGTGAAAGTTATACTTAAAAAATATTTTTTAATCAATGACAAGAACAGATCCATCTAGCGTTTCAGTAACTGGTGAAATAAACGTAGTTATTAATTGTGTAAAATGTTTCAACAATATATTGATGAAGTGTTTGTAGCTAAGAAGAGTTGGCTGTATTTAACTCATCAAAATTAATGATTGTACAATAACATAACAGGGTGCTGTTGTAGCTCAAATCCCAGGTGGAAACACACACGTTACTTAATGAATGTTTTATACTTTCTTTAATTGAGTTCTCTTTGTTGTCCTGTTAAATAACTGGTTTATTTGACTAGTATTGACAGTAAATGTGTCATAAAGTTTTATGGAAGACAGACTGTATCAGCAAACAAGTCCTTTTTTCTGTCACTATGCGTGTTGAATTTTTTCCATGATTGTCTGGAAAGGATTCAACACACCTAGTAACAGAAAGGGGACAAACAAATCACATAAAAGACAATCATCGAAAGGATTCAACACACCTAGTAACAGTGACAGAAAGGGGACAAACAAATCACATAAAAGACAATCATGGAAAGGATTCAACACACCTAGTAACAGAAAGGGGACAAACAAATCACATAAAATGATTGTCTTTTATGTGATTTGTTTGTCCCCTTTCTGTTACTAGATGTGTTGAATCCTTTCGATGATTGTCTTTTATGTGATTTGTTTGTCCCCTTTCTGTTACTAGGTGTGTTGAATCCTTTTGATGATTGTTTTTTATGTGATTTCTTTGTCCCCTTTCTGTCACTGTTACTATGTGTGTTGAATCCTTTCGATGATTGTCTTTTATGTGATTTGTTTGTCCCCTTTCTGTTACTAGGTGTGTTGAATCCTTTCCATTATTGTCTTTTATGTGATTTGTTTGTCCCCTTTCTGTCACTATTACTAGGTGTGTTGAATCCTTTCGATGATTGTCTTTTATGTGATTTCTTTGTCCCCTTTCTGTCACTGTTACTAGGTGTGTTGAATCCTTTCGATGATTGTTTTTTGTGATTTGTTTGTCCCCTTTCTGTCACTGTTACTAGGTGTGTTGAATCCTTTCGATGATTGTATTTTATGTGATTTGTTTGTCCCCTTTCTGTTACTAGGTGTGTTGAATCCTTTCCATGATTGTATTTTATGTGATTTGTTTGTCCCCTTTCTGTTACTAGGTGTGTTGAATCCTTTCGATGATTGTTTTTTATGTGATTTGTTTGTCCCCTTTCTGTTACTAGGTGTGTT
>NW_013674218.1:15254-17873 GCF_000517525.1 Limulus polyphemus | reverse complement strand
CTAGGTGTGTTGAATCCCAAAATACAATCATGGAAAGGGGACAAACAAATCACATGAACACACCTAGTAACAGTAACAGAAACAATCATTTCGATGATTGTCTTTTATGCAGTTTGTTTGTCCTCTTTCTGTCACTGTTACTAGGTGTGTTCAATCCTTTTGATGATTGTCTTTTATGTGATCCTATTGATCTTCCTTCTTGTATAAAACATTACCAAACCGTAACAAAAGCCAGTTATCTTACATATGAACAAAAACGTTTGATTCATTCATAGAGTTTGGGCCGAGCGTGGCCTAATGATGATTATGCCGGGCTATGGATCCTAGTGTCCATTGATAGTGTCCTGTTGAGTCGAGAAGAAACAAATAGCTGCTTCATGGTCTTGGGTGTGTTATAATAGTGACAGTCAAATCCCACCATCCAGTGAGCGCTGTAGAGTAGCTGTTTTAATTCAGAATTAGGAATGGCTAATGTAGAGAGCATGTGTAACAAATCAGTGACAGAGAGCTAGTCAGAACAAATATAGCTTTTTTTTGTTACTTCACGTTTTAATTTTGCTTTAGTCCTATGAAATTAGTATTAGTTCAAGATGGTGGAGCTGTTCTCCCAAAATGTCCAAGATACCTAGAAAGATGAAATATTAGGTGTATTTACAGATTGGGAATGTATTAGTGTTGAGTTGGATTTTAAAGTCTGAGTTACTTATTTTTAATTTTTTACTTAATTTGCGATTAGGGTTTATTGTGACATTGTTTTCAGGTTTAAGTGTGTTTTGGATCAGAGTTTAGATGTAAAATGGTGGTTTGTTTTTACAGGTTAGAGTTTATAATGTTATAATGTGTTAATATTATGTGTATGTGACAATACCAAACACAATATTCCTGATGTACGGGACAGAAATATAACAGAATTTACCTCTTCTATGATGGTTCCACTAGAATTGTTTTGATAGTATTACTTTAAAAAAAGTATTTATCTTAATTGTTTTTTATTGTGTGTTTGCAGCAGCTATAACGTAATAATGTCGTTCAAGAATTGAAGAAACACTTTATTTGCAAAATTGAAGAATACTTCTCTAATAATTTTTTTTTTCATTTCATGCCCTCTTGATCTCACAAACTACAGGAACTCAAAAGGTTTCTTTGTGTTTTTTTACTAATTACTTGTTTAGTTCATAGGTGGCGCTGGCGTTTGATTTTAAATTCTTTTTTTTTTAAAGTTTATATGTACAGTAACTATTTCTTATAATACCTTAGAGATATTTATAATAACGTTACAAAACATGTTTAAATGGTTATGTTTTTCTTGAAAACAAACAAGAAGCTCCGATTACCTCCCTTTGGTACTCAGGATTTGTGAGAGGTGTTTTCTTTCTAGTCAATAATCGAGATAGTTTGTACGTATCTTCTGTATTTTTATAGTCAAACTAACTGTATCCACGTTATGTTTAGGGTTATATTAATACGTATTTTTATAGTCCAACTAACTGTATCCACGTTATGTTTAGGGTTATATTAATACGTATTTTTATAGTCCAACTAACTGTATCCACGTTATGTTTAGGGTTATATTAATACGTATTTTTATAGTCAAACTAACTGTATCCACGTTATGTTTAGGGTTATATTAATACGTATTTTTATAGTCCAACTAACTGTATCCACGTTATGTTTAGGGTTATATTAATACGTATTTTTATAGTCCAACTAACTGTATCCACGTTATGTTTAGGGTTATATTAATACGTATTTTTTATTAAGAAGGACAAACAAAATTCTAATAAATAAACATGATGTATTTTATGTATTTAACACAAAACTTCTGTTAAAACTAGCTTTTATTTCTTTGTACTAGATGTCGCTTTACAGTTGCTTAATGTGTTTAAACATAACGTTACTGATATAATGTTAATCAATCATGAAGTTTAAATTTATCGAAAACATTATTTTCAAAAGTGCCAAGGATGTTCATAAAGAAGCTAAAGATTGATCAGTAATGGACAAAAGAAAGTTAAAAGTTTAGGGATGCAGCTTTCCAATACGTATTGCTTGAGTTCGAGATGAAATACACTAATAATATATCTTATTTAGCAGCTCTACTACAGATTTTCTACGTATTATTTAGGTTTTCGTTTATTTGTATGTATGATATTAATGATGTTTTATTATTCCAAATTTTTGCCATATACCTGTGAATTTCATGTTTGTGAATTGTAAAATAAAATCTAGTAAATTAATCGTTTTTCTTGTGTTGCATTCATCTTAATGTATTTCTTTTTCCACTGTTACGTCTCCGTTTGTTAATTGATATCCCGTAAATTCGTTCCAACGAAACTTTAGCGACACAAGTCCTTTCATAAATAAAACTAGTTTATTCTTTCCGAATACAACTTTACCGATATACTTAATTTCAACAGTCGCTCTATAACAAACGCTAGAACGTCTCACGTGCTCGACAATACTCAATTCAATTACACACTCTGACTGCAGTTCAATTACTCATTACCTCTGTTGACCCGTCACGTTGTGAACGTCTTATATATACAAGACTAACACATATCTAGTAAAAATGGCTGGAGACGGCTTAAATGGGTAATGAAGAAAAACTCAAAGTGGGTT
>NW_013674218.1:12474-14334 GCF_000517525.1 Limulus polyphemus | reverse complement strand
TTCTAGGGCATTCTTGAAGGAACAGGATATTTCTAGAAAACGTGGCGTGATACTAGTCACGTGACCTCGCTGACGCAACACCACGTTTATGAATGGCTAGTCTTTCCGTTTGTATTTGTTGGCCGAATAACTTGCTGTAATCTTATAGAATTTTGTAATTTTCCATCGTCAGAATTCGGAATATATTTCTAGGTAATCGACACGCAGGTGCGTAACTTCCGGCATACAGACGTACCAAATATCCCTAATAACTATTTAAATAAAACATACTTTAATCGGGGTAAAACCATTCTATTGTAAGTACAAGTATAGTGTTGAAATGTAATAACACTTAATATTGACAGGTGTTTTGTTAAAAGGATACAATAAATTCATTTCGTGACAGGATACTACATTTTTTTTCTGGCAACTTGCCAAGAGTCATCGAACAAGTTTTCGACTTTAGTTATTAGATATCGTATCTATAAAACGAATAGACGTGGTTTCTAGAGGGCACGAGTTGTCGACGTTGCAAGCAGATAATTTAAATGATACGAAAGTTGATTAATTTATCAGTTATCTACATTGCCTACATCTGTAAGTACATTTTTTATACGTGTTATTTTATTTATGTAACATATGAATGCAGTTGAAATTATATTAACGCAAACTTTTGAAGCTGAACTGTAGTTAAATATTCCTTATTTTTAACTGTCACTTTTTTTTCTGTAATTCAGAAAATTTCGTTTTAATTGACAGAAGCCACATTTGTCGAGCACAATGAACTGACTAACAATAGCATGATGAACCAACCATATTATTATATTTACTCTGCATCTAATATACATAAAACATAGGCAAGAAAAATTTCTGCGTGTTTTGTTCGTTGGTGACGAGAGTACCCAGCTATAGATCTCGGTTTACAATCAAAGTTAATGATTTAACAGCAAATCTAAACGCTGTGATTTCATTCTCTTATTTGTGACATTTTAAAAAGTCACTGACAAAAAAAAAATGTTTTTTCATTTGTCCGATAGGTTTTATCTACTGCATGTACATACAATACGATAGTTTAAGCTGTCCTGCTGATGAACTCTAGTAATGAATGAAAGGCATGCTGGGCAGTGAGTGGGCTAACTTATACAATACTAAGATTCTATATTTATCCGTGATTAAAATAATAGAAACGTAACTTCAAGACAAAGAGGGCTTCACCGATCCACACAAACTTAGCTGGAACAAAGCTGTTCAATTATCTCCACAAAATATGATGTTAATGGGTAAGATTGTTCGTTGGAGCTATAGACATAGTCGGAGGAAGAAGATATGGGGGTTATTGGCACGAGTTCTCACCCCTTCGAGAAGTTTAAATGAGGTTGTTGTTGTTTTTTTTAAGTCAAGCTTTCTTCTCTGACTTTAAAACATTTTTTCTCGTATTATAAAAAAAAAGTCCTGACTTTGGCACAGGTTAGAACTCAAAGAGGTAACGTACGTAAATACTGCTGCCAAAGAAAAATTAATAATTTTGAACAACTAACTAGAAGGATGTTCCTTAAAAATACTTATCACCAAAAGAGATCTTATCCGGCTTTGTGGACAGAATAATGGAATTGACTGCCACTTTATCTCAGCTGAAAGTGTGGATCCTGCACATTCAAAGATCATCATGTCTCTAGCTTTGGATCTTACACTCCGCAATCCGACACGCTAACCCCTTGGCTACGTCTGGTCCGTGTAATTGTGTTAAAATCCCAACTGATTTTTGAAAACATTTTTTCGAACAAAAGAGTTTGTTTGTTTGTTTTTGAATTTTTGCGCAAAGCTACACGAGGGCTATCTGCGCTAGCCGTCCCTAATTTAGCAGTGTAAGACTAGAGGGAA
>NW_013674218.1:0-11380 GCF_000517525.1 Limulus polyphemus | reverse complement strand
GTCATCACCGCCAACTCTTGGGCTATTCTTTTACCAACGAATAGTGGGATTGACCGTCACATTATAACGTCCCACGGCTGAAAGGGCGAACATGTTTGGTGTGACGGGGATTCGAACCCGCGACCCTCAGATTGCGAGTCGAGCGTCCTAACCACCTGGCCTCGGACAAAAGACAGAAATGTTGTTGATTGGTGGGGGTGTAGGTATTTCGGTTTGGGATCTCCCAAGGATTACTGGGAGCGCTCAGAAACAGTTGTTCCTCTTCGCCCTGCAAGTGATAAGGGAATGGGGCTATACTGGTAGCTTTGTGGTCAGTACTTTAGCGAATGCAAGTGGAATTTTGATGGCGAATGTGTAGTATCGGAGGAAAGTCGAAGAAGGTTATTACTGGATTGTATTTTGTCGTCTCTTGTGTGGGTTAAAACTAAACTAGCAAACAAACGGCCCCTATTGGACTTATGGTCCTTCTTGGAGGCGGGGATCAATTAATCCTATGCCTGGAGAATTTGCTGTGGGTTGAAACGGGACCACCCCGAGAAAACCCACGTTCACTGGTCAGGCGCCGAATGTTCAAACTCCAATAGAAGGAGTGATAGGCGTAGTGGAGAAGATGAACTTTGTTGACCAAGGCAGTAGGGTTTTCTTCTTGCCGAGGAGACGACTTGATGCACATGGTTGGCTAAAGGGAAGTTTATCTTGTGGGCGTTTATTGGTGGGGGGTGACGGAAGAAGGAAATGAAATTTTGAAGTAAAAATCTTTAGAAATCCTTGAGCAAGACCCTGGATTTTAATTTTACTTATTATTATTATTATTTTGCTGTTGACATCCAAAATATAAGGAAATTTAATTAAAGAAACACTATCAAGTTTCATAACAACATTCATTGCAATATTGTTGATAGAAATATGAAAAATTACAATTATGAAGAAGTGGATCACGCTTTCAAGACAGGTAGAAAAATTATACTGTAGTTTTGGTGGTATTACTGCCTAATGTCATTTATGTTAAAACCTTTTTTTTACATAGATATTACATAAAACTAAAGGTTTGAAAGTCAACTGTTTCGGTTTTGAAGTTACTCTTGCGAAAGTGTATCTGGCTATGAAAAAAAGTATCCAAGGACAAGTTCAAATGCACGTATTTATTATTTTCATATAAAACGAAACGGGGGAAAAAACTTGAATTTTCTAGACACCTGAAAATTAAGATTACAAAACAGCTAACAAGGGTAGAACTTGTCATTAGGTGTTTGTTCTGTGATATCTCTATTTATTCTTTTCAATTAAAGAAATGCTTAAGTTTGATAATAGAAAATTCATAAATCTCGGCGTTTAAATAATTTGAGTATAATTTTGAATTAGGGCCTAGGCCTAAGTCAAAGATTTAAGCCTTCACTATTTAATGATAAAAAGTAAAACGACAGTAAATCAAATTAAACATATTTATTTGTATTATGTATTTTATACATTATTATACCGCCGAATATCATAATTTACTAACGTTGTATGTACTGATGACGAAAGTAGCTTGGCAGGTAAATGAGATTATGGTGGTTAATTTTTTTACGGTTATACCTGTCTTTTAATATCTCATTATATGTACGTGATCCGTCACGCTGTTTGTGTTAAGACTACTACGGCTACACCTGTCGTTAATGAAAGATCATAATATGGATAATACATATAAATATTAAGACTTTTATAATAGCAAAGTTCGGTTAAATTTTCCACGTGATAGTGGTACAGTAGTATTGTTGATTTCATTAACCTCGAACACGTTTTTCAACGAAAGCTTAGTAACAAAAGAGTGAAAAATTATTAAAAAAAAAGAGAGAGATTATATCTCAGAAAGCAGCACGAACTGATTTTTAAATTAATTAGCACTAATTAATTTTATTTAGCATAATCATTTTTGTTTCTGCTTTCGAAGATGATATAATTCCAAAAGCCGGTGCGCCTTGATGAAATCTATTTATATTAAAACGTATTTAATAAAATCGATGAAGTTGTCACCAGAGATTTTAAATGTGTTGTTGTTAATGTTTTATTATGTACACTAGTTTTTCTAAGATTTCTTACTAACCTACTGGTAAAATATTAACTAATTAGATAATTTATAGGTGAAAACAAAATATTTTCCATTCTTGAGCCAAGCTGAGAAGTTGGGAGCTTCTCGTATTAGTCGAGATTCTTGTTGTTAAGGTAACAACGGAAAACTCCCTTGGAGCTGAGATATTTACAAGCATATTAAAATAGCGGTTTTACCGCTAGGCCTGTCACATGTATAAAGGTTTATCCTTCATGTGTCTTTCATTTCTTTAATTGGCACTCACTAAGACTTTGAAGGACCATCTGATGGGGCCTTACCTGTGGCACTCTTGTCGCTATCGTCTGTGTAACAGAAAATAATTTTGAATTAGTTCGACGGTTTTACTACTTCGTAAATTGCTAAGAAATACAAAATATCTTACAAGTAAGCGTAGAAACGATTGTGTTTTAAGAAATTACTATAAAGTCATGGTGTTGCTTTCAAGTCGTCATAAACGGTTTATTTTGTCAAATCAATTCAACAGAGGACGAAATGACTATTATGTTCTTGATGATTGAGAACAAAATAAATTCAGCTAATGTCTATCGGATCTCGGTTATTATTATTATTATTTAGCTTTGTTAAAGGTGAAAACACTGTAATTAATTTTAAGACCACATTCGATTACATTCAAATTGTATACATGTACTTGTTGTTGACATAAAGGGATAATATGTTTTATATAATTGTACTTTTATTTTATAAGTTTCTCACCAGAGAAAACAGAGCTGGTGCTGACTCGCTTATTCCTTTGTTATTAGAATATCCATATATTTATCTTGAATATTTGTAAATTGAGTTTCATTCGGAACAGCATTGTAAAAAATGGGTTTGATATTAAACTCTAACTGTTCGCAGTTATTTGTCTTTTCCATGCATGTACATGTTAGATGACGTAGCCGTTACATGCACGGGGAGGCCATATCCCAGGAGGTGACATAGTGAATCAGATCCGAACTCCATATCACTCCCCAGCGGGCCCTGAGGATATATGCTATCGGTTCGCTAGTTATAAGCAAGCACACACAGACTTTTGTGAAAAAAATGATTTAGATGTTGTGTTAAGTAAAACGTCGAGATAAATATCCAGTAAAGAAGAATTAATAACGAATTCTATGAAAATATATGTAATTGAGATAATGCAAACAGAAATAAATTAACAGTTGTTATGTTACTCTGCTGGTAACATTTCATAAAGTTCATTATACTTGTAATAAAACATTAGCTTATTATATTTTAACACAATTATTTATTGTTAAGTACAACACTACACAATAGACTATCTATGTTGTGCCCACCACAGGTATCGAAACCCGATTTTTACCAGTGTGAGCCCTCAGATTTGCTGCTGAACCACTGGGGGGCTTTTGACACGACTAGACAAAAAAATATAGTGTTAAAAATACAACAGGCCTAACACTAACGTTTTATTACAAGTATAATTATCGTGATTCGCCATCTTGTAAAGGGTGTTCACACCAAAATATTTGATAAAGACCTTACGAATCAGCTTACCAGCACAAGACAGCTTCTCAAACTCTTTCGAAAGTGAGGCTGTACTCTCGTCTTTGATGTCCGGCACAGCGTTTCTTCGGCCAGTACGATCACATTCGAGAAATTCCTTGAGCGCACTTTCGTTCTCAGTGGCGCCACCAGTAGACTGTTCACCATTGTCACCCATTAGATTGGTTCTTGATAATTAAACATTAAACAACTGTTGTCACTACATGTTTACTGGGGTACTTTGATTCAAACTACCATATGGCTTTTAAGCTTCTATAACTCTAGTTTACAGATGTTCTTTACGCTAAGGTAACTCTAGTTACCACACGGTTTCTGAACTACTATAACTAATTTATAGATGATTTCTAAACTAAAATAATTTTAATTACCACATGGTTTCTAAAGTATTGTAACCCTAGTTAGTGAATAATTTTTAAGCTAATATAACTATAGTTATCACGTGCGGAGACGGTTCAAAGGGTTTCATTGTTGGGAGAGAAGGGGTTCAAGTGGGTATTTTGAAGCCCCTGGCTTTTGTGATATTTTAAGTATTCGCACGTTACTTGTTCGTTAATGAAACAACTCACCAGGAATAACAACAGTCGCATTTTTCATTGGTTAGCAATATAATTGTGTGTGTGATTGATTTTGACGATAATTTGGGGGCTCTTTGATGGATATTAGAGTTGAGGGGGCAAATGTCTCCCCCCCGCTAATGCCGTCCTTGACTACGTGGTTTCTATATTATTGTAATTCTTGTTACCACACAGTTCTGAGGTGCTGTAACTCTGGTTACCATGCGGTTTCTACGCAACCGTAGGTAGTTTCAGAGGGAGAACAAGGCGTAGTGTTGTGTATCTGCTTGTTTGATAATTTCCAGTAGAAATTCTTTCCGAGGAGCTTCAGCAATATAAGTTCTTTCTTGATTAAACCAGTTTATTCTTTCTTGATACAAACTTTTCTCTCTACGAGTACAAACACACACTTTATATTACCGTCAGTACTGTTCGCTTCTTTAATTATCTCCTTCTATATCTATCTATATCGCTGGCTTTCTTTGCCAGGCTTATATACTAAAAAAGAGGGCGTCTAGGAAACACTTGGACATTCGTTGGGTTCCCCGATAATTCGAGAAACTCCAGCGGGCATGCTCCCAGAATCACGCGACTTCCGCTGTCGTAACATTAGGTAAAGTTTGTAATATCATTTTTTAAAATTTTGTTTTATCTTTTAATTCAACCACATTTTAAAATTTATATCTAAAATTTTGATTTCCTGAATTCATACGTTGTTTTTATAATTTAATTTTTATTTCTCAATTCGATTGTGATTTTTTTATTCTTCTTTATTTGTTTGTTTCCGCCGCAGTGAAAAGTACTTAATTGATTTAACTTTCAATCAGTGAGCTCTGTATAAATAATATATAACCTGGAGAGATCGCTGTCATTTACAGGCCGTGCCAGCCGAGTGCCATTTTGTCGGAGTTATAAGTGCAGAACTGTTGTGTATTTGGGTATTCAAACGTTTCTGAAAAATATAGGAATGAAGATACGTCGGACGTTTTTTATAGGTATGTAAGTGTTGATAGTTTTGTGTTTAATTTTAAGTAATTTACAATTAACATTAATCGTAAGCTTTCTATATATTATTAGTAAGTTACCCAGTGGTCTTAAGTATTGCTACAAATTAATAACACTAACAAAAAGTGTAATGCAGGCCTATAGTATAACTTTGCTACGAAACGTATAAAGTAGGCCTAACCAGTTAGTTTAGAAACTGTATAATTGTTGGTACTGAGAAAAGAACAGTACTCGATTAACATGTTAATTTTCCAAATTTCATTGTTGGAACACAACTATTCCTTATTAAAATGGCATACTGTCATCAGTATCTCCCTCATATGCAAAGTGTGAAATCGTAGAGTAAATGTAAAGAAGAAGTTCGTCCTGAAATGTAATGTTTAGTGTGGAAAGTTGGCTACTAAACCACTTTAAATGGGAGGTTTAAGATGGCAGAATTTCATGAAGTTTTAATAACTGTTGCAAATAAAATAAATGTCTGCCCCCTAGTGGCACAGCGGTATGTCTGCGGACTTACAACGCTAGAATCCGGGTTTCGATACCCGTGGTGGGCAGAGCACAGCTAGCCCATTGTGTAGCTTTGTGCTTAATTACAAACAAACAAAATAAATTTCTACTGGATTTTCGATGTTAATTTTTTATAATACTGTTTCATTTAAGTATTCATAATATTTTAATATTGGGACAAATGGTAGCTATAAAACCAGCTACATTTATACTTAAAAGTTAGAAGTACATTTGTGTGGACATCTATGTTAAGGTTTCTTCCGAGGAACCATGTTCCAGTACAAGCCAGGATAAAAAAATATACGACATGAAATAGCTCATCAAGAAGATGAAAGAGCAAGGTTTAAAAGAAAGAGGATGTAAAGTCATAATAAATGTTCTTCCTAAGAAATAGAGAAGTTTTTAGGCTACACAGTCAAGTTGTTTTATAGAAACCGAACTCAGGCCTAACTAGTCAGTTTTTAGGCTACTCAGTGAAGTTGTTTCTCTGATACAAAACTCAGGCCTAACTACGCAGTTGTTAGGCTACACAATCAAGTTACCAAAATCTTGATTGACTCACTGAAGAAACTGTGAGAATCACCAAAACTTCACTTTCTGTTGTATGTATTATCTAACTCTTAATCAAAACTAATTCTAAAACCCCCAAACTGAAAAAAAAAGAAAAAATATTTCATAAAACGACTCCAATGCATAGAGTTTACACACTTCCCCCAAAACGGCACTGCACGCATACAGTTCCATATCTCCAAAATCGTTTACAAGACAGATAATTGTAATGCAAAAATGTTCAACAAACTATAATATAATTCAGATGCGTTTACACACAAAACATTTTAATCGTTCAAGACAATTTTCTACTTTGTTTTTAATGGTAAATTCTTAAATTACCAGTTTAGTTTTCTCCCGTTAACGCTGTAATTTGAAACGCACCAGCAACAAGACGAGCTCGATGGTTCGCCAGTTGTACTGTTCTCGTGATTAATAATAAATAAATAATAAGTTATAAATCATAAAAAATAAAATGATGTTTTGTAATAACTATTAAGAACACGGTAATGCCAAAAAACATCTTTAATACGGACGTTTCGTAATTTTCTTAAATTCCATTATCAGCGATAATATATCAAAAAGTCCCTTGGTGGGACAGCAGCAAGTCTACGGACTTACATCGCTAAAATCCAGGGTTCGATTTCCCGCGGTGGATTCAGCAGATAGCTCAATGTGGCCTTGCTCGGAAACACACACATAAATAAATAAATAAATAGGTTCATTATATATGAACTATAAAAATTATTATCATTGAGCTAGTTTTCGTATTCAATCAAAAGTTTAGAAAGAACCAATTTAAACGGTAACAATATGATGAAATGTACAATACGAATATAACATACGAATATAACTGTTTGATAAATAACATTGTTAAGAGAATATTATAGAGAAAGGTTTAAATAAATATAAAATATTTTTGGTATTACCATATCTTTTAATATTTATTATAAAAACTTCGTTTTCCACCTGATGAATCAGTTAAAATAAGGTTGTGTTATTAATTCTGCTCTTAAACTCTGATTTGTAACTAAAGTCGTCGGCTGTAGATATGGTACTGTTGCGTCATCGAGATCATGTGACTATTCTCACGCCCTCTAGTTTCTAGAACTATCTTGTTCCTTCACGAATGCCCTAGCATTTACTAGATAGGGTAGACTGGTATATTTAAGAGGGTCAATTACTCACTATCTACTCACACGCATTCCCGCGTCACGTTGTCTTTAGCGACACAAGTCCTTACTTAATAAAACTGGTTTATTCTTTCCGAATACAACTTTACGATACACTTAATTTCAATATTCGCGCTAAAACAAACACTATAACGAACGAACGTTAACTTCAACAATACCCTGTGACTGCAGTTGTTTCGTTGGAACGAAGTTACGGAAAAATCAATTAACAAACGGAGACGTAACAATATCCATTTTGCAAGCATCCTTGTAGTGTAGATGGGGACGTACAACTGATCTTTTCCGATTATTACTCTTTTCATTTATTCCAATGATCGATTAATTGAAATTACGATTATATCGATTGTAAAAAATCCACTAATCAAAATAGGGTTTCTGATTATTCGAAATATCAAAGTAATTGAAATATTTTGCATTTTGTGGATGTAATTCGTTTTATTAAGTATAACAACACCTGTACATTTAACAGGTCGTGACTAGGATATTTTTGTTATTAGCTAATTTCTTTAGGGCAGTATATTCTACGTGAGTAATGGTGGAAGCAGATTTATGGGAGTTGTAGTTACAGAATGAATCTTGTTTTTTCAAAATTTTCTAGGTTCTGGGAACCATCTCTGTTGAAAACAGATTGAGATTTCAAAATTTGATAAGTGCTTACAAAACGGAACAGGTAGTCAGAGAATTTATGTTTATTGGGAGGTAAGCAAAACTTTAGGCCTTTAGCTAGTGCACTTTTACAAGGTTCACTGAGTACAACTAAAGTTAAAAATCACCTTATTAGGATGAATAGTATTGGTATTTTTATGTGGTCTTAATTTATTCAGCTTAACATTCTGCTTGTGTTCCAGGTGGGTTTCAGTTTTTGCATTAATATTGTTAATCCGGTGAAGCAGGTAGTTGTAGTCGATCCATGATACAGTGTTGTTACACTTAATAAACCGAATTAAATTAATAAAATGTAATGTATAGTCAGCGAGAAAACAAAATTCAATCGAAATATTTCTATTATGTTTGTTTTTTGTTAAGCTGAAAGCTACATAACAGGGGAGTCGTGATTTGAGGGGTTCATTTCCATTGCCACTTGCTCCCCCTAGTAGCACAGCAGTATGTCTGCGGACTTACAATGCTAAAAACCGGTTTTTGATACCCGTGATGGGCAGAGCACAGATAGCCCATTGTGTAGCTTTGTGCCTAAACTTCAAATAAACAAATCCATTGCCATTTAAAGTTTAACTTTACAGTATTTTTCATTGTGTTAGGTTTTGAACCCCCTACACTTTCTTAAAAGTAATAACTGTTCTTTAATGTTGTGTTTTCGGTCACGGATCAAGGAGGGGAAATCTGGATCCCCCTTCTTTTGTTTTAAAACTAATATCTTCCTTTCTTTACTGGCAGTTATTTTGTTTATTATATAAATCAATGTTGTTCAGAAATCAAGTGATCTCTCTTCCTTCTACTCCTGGGTTAAATTGTTACTGAAAATATTACATGGTGAAAAAAAAGTAATATATATATATATATATTTGTCTGGGGTATTAAAATGTTATTTGTGACTAAGGGGCTTATTATATTATTTGGTTTGCCGCTTACTCAAAGTTTATCACAACAGCTTGTAATAAGTGGTGTGCTTAAAATGTATATGGATATTTTAGTCCTTTTTAACTCAGTATCTAGTAACTTAAAGAAAAAAGTCTGTAATATCATCATCAACCAGTTGGACCAATATATAATACCGAACAATAAATTTAGTGCAATGTCACAATGTATTCACATACCTAAATTAATTTAGATTACTAAATGATGAGTTTAAAAGGACTTAAACCCGAATAAACGTAAGTGTGGAAGATTGTAAACAGTGTTATTGCAACAGGTGACTGATAAGTTAATAGCTTTTATTGTTTCTCAATCTATATAAATATAATAGTACTGTCTGTTGTATGTCCATGTAACTACTTTGCAGGCTGTGGATGGATCTTCCTCAAAATTGGTATGGAGGTTCATTAGGTCCATGGGGAGATACATACATATTTTCAGTTTCGAATTTTGCGTTTTTTTGTGGGTGTTTTTTTTTTACCACTACTTCCCTCCCTGTTGATGGATCTTCACTAAATTTGGTATGAAAGTTTGTTAGGTCCATGCGGAGATGCATGGAAATTTGTGGTTTCACATTCTGTGTTTTTCAGTTTTTATGACCATTTTTTACAGTTACATATATATGGGAAGCAACTTTCTATGTACAAAGATAACCTTTGACTAATCACGGACTTACATAACTTCCATCCAGGGGATGGGTACTCTAGGGTACTTGATATGGTGCTACATCAAATGGTTTGGTGATTTTCTAACAAAACACAGCTTTGAAAATTGCTATAAAGAAAATTTAAATACGACTGGATACAGCAAAAATTGAATTATCACGTTAAACATAGAAATCTATATACAGTATAAAACTAAATCAGTCACATGACTGGGGATTGCTTATTGCTTGAAGTGTAACAAATGTATTTTGTTGGAGTTTGGTTCTTTTTTGAAGTGTTTAGTTATTTTTTTACAATTTAATGTATATACAATGGTTTTATTGAATTGTAATGTTATGCCTCTTTGTTTGTTTGTTAATTTTCCGTAAAAAATTATTTCCGAAGAAACTTTAGCAATACAAGTCCTTTCTTAAATAAAACTAGTTTATTCTTTCTTAATACAACTTTGCAATACACTTAATTTCCACAATCACGCTATAACTTAAACAAACGCTATAATTCACAACGAACGATACACACGCTTGATTCAATTGTCCGTCTCTATCTCTGTCTGCAATTCAATTCCCATTGTTGCCGTCACTTCTTGGCGGTCTTATATACAAGAATACGGCACATCTAGTAAACACTCGAGCATTCAAAACCTTCGAGAATATCATGACGTATTACTAGAATCACGTGACTTCCACTGTCGTAACACTGTCCCTTCCTTAGTATTGTTCATACAGAACAATAGCGACTTACATTAAACCAACAGATAATTAACAATAACTTAATTAAATGTACAGAATTTACAAACATTACAAACACAAAATTATAATTCAACAAAGTCTCTTAATTTTACAGGATGTATCTTCCTCCGTACTTGCTTCTGCTTCACGTGAGGTTTATCTGCTCCATCAGGAATTGTCCTATCATCCTCAATGGTAGTAACTTCATGAAGGGTTTCACTGTTTCCCTTCTCAAAACCGAGTAGAGTTTCTTCTTCGACAGTGGCCTTTCCAGGTGACACGTCTTCAGCAGTGTCTTTTGTTCCATTGTTCACTTCATTCCAACTGAAATGTCCTGGACCGTGATAATGCCAAAGCCTGTTGGCATGCACCACCTGTGGCTTACCTCGCCACCCACATTTTATCTGGAAAGTCACGTCTGAGAGACGATCCACCATGTCATATGGGCCTTCCCATGGAGAAGACAACTTAGGAGACTTCCCTTTGGTCTTCTTGGGATTATACAACCACACCTCGTCTCCTGGTTCAAAGCTGACTTCAGTAGATCTCTTATCATAAGATAACTTCATCGAATCAGTAGACGTTTTCAAGTTTGAACGCACTTGATGGTGAATATTATCCATCCTTTCAGATAACACTTTCACGAATTCTAACACGTTTTCAGGCAACTCTTCATAAGGTGGGCGTCCTGTTATCAGATCCACCGGCAACTGAAGTTCCCGATCAAACATCAACTTTGCTGGAGTGTATCCAGTGGTTTCATGCTCTGCTGTCCTATAGGCCATCAACAGTGGAGAGAGTAAGACATCCCAGTCATCTTGGTGGCTATTACAAAACTTTGTCTATTCTTGTCCGAGTGTCCAGTTATACTTTTCTATTATCCCATCAGACTGTACGTGAAGT
The DNA here is from genome assembly GCF_000517525.1 of Limulus polyphemus. Taxonomy (NCBI): domain Eukaryota; kingdom Metazoa; phylum Arthropoda; class Merostomata; order Xiphosura; family Limulidae; genus Limulus; species Limulus polyphemus. The sequence continues at coordinate 70 of NW_013674218.1, read as the reverse complement.
GGCGTTGTTCTGGTCTTTTGTATGCCACTAATAGCCGAAGCTACAGTTGTAGCTTCCTGATTTGGTATTG
>NW_013674217.1:26725-30509 GCF_000517525.1 Limulus polyphemus | reverse complement strand
GTCGAAGAAGAAACTCTACACAGTTTTGAGAAGGGAAACGGTGAAGCTCATGATGAAGTTACTACCACTTGTGTCGTTTAAGTTTCGTCGGAACGAAGTTACTGAAAATCAATTAACAAACGGAGACGTAACAGTACAAAAATCCAGTCTAATAATGCTTACAGTTATGAAAGTCGACAAAATTTAGTGGAAGAAAAACTAAAAACCCGTTATCAAAGTCAAGAAAATCAAGTGGAAAAAGGGCTAAAAATACAGTTATCAAAGTCGAAAAAATCTATTGTAAGAAAGACAAAAAGACCGTTATGAAAGTCGTTAAAATTAAGTGTAAGAAAGACTAAAAATAGATTATCAAAGTTAACAAAACTTAATAGAAGAAGGACAAAAAAAACCATTATCAAAGCCAACAACCTCTAGTGTAAAAAGGACTAAAAACACCATTATGTAAGTCATTAAAATATAGTGTAAGAAATACTAAAAATACCGTTATCAAAGTAGAACAAATCTAGTCTAAGAAGATTTAAAAGACAGTTATGACAGTCGACAAAATCTAGTAGAAGAAAAAGTAAAAACCCGTTTTCAAATTCAACAAAACTAGTGGAAAACGGACTAAAAGGAGAGTTATCAATGTTAACAAAATCTAGTGGTAGGAGGACTAAAAAACCGTTATTAAAGTCGACAAAATGTAGTGGAAGAAGGACTATATTAATCGTCATTAAAGTTTACAAAATCTTGCGGAGGAAGGACTAAAAATTCCGTTATCAATGACAACAAAATCTAGTGCAAGAAGGAATAAAATGACAATTATGAAAGTCATTAAAAACTAGTGTAAAAAAGACTAAAAAGACCGTTATGAAAGTAGAAAAAATGTGGTCTAAGAAGGCTTAAAAAGACAGTTATGAAAGTCGACAAAATCTAGTGGAAGAAAAACTAAAAACCCGTTTTCAAAGACAACAAAATCTATTGGAAAACGGACTAAAAGGACCCTTATACAAGTCAACAAATCTAGTGAAAGGAGAACAAAAAGTCGACAAAATATAGTGTAAGAAGGAATAAAAAAATTGTCATTAAAGTTAACAAAATCTTGAGGAGGAAGGACTAAAAATTCCGTTATCAATAACAAAAAAATCTAGTGCAACGACTAAAAAGAAAATGATGAAAGTCATTAAAATCTAGTGTAAGAAAGACTAAAAAGAACGTTATCAAAATAGAAAAATCTAGTCTAAGAAGGCTTAAAAAGACCGTTATCAAAGGAGAAAGATGTAGTCTAAGAAGGCTTCAAAAGACAGTTATGAAAGTCGACAAAATCTAGTGTTAGAAAAACTAAAAACCCGTTATCAAAGTCAAGAAAGTCAAGTGGAAAAAGAGCTAAAAATACCGTCATGAAAATCGATAAAATCATGTGTAAAAGAGAAGAAAAAGAGATTATCAAAGTTTAGAAAATTTAGCAGAATAAGGACAAAAAGACCATTATCAAAGCCAACAACCCCTAGTGTAAAAAGGGTTAAAAAGACCATTATGAAAGTCATTAAAATATAGTGTAAGAAAGACTAAAATTACCATTATCAAAGTCGAGAAAACTAGTCTAAGAAGGCCTAAGAAGACAGATATGAAAGACGACAAAATCTAGTGGAAGAGAAACTAAAAACCCGTTTTCAAAGTCAACAAAATCTAGTGAAAACGGACTAAAAGGAACCTTATAAAAGTCAACCAAATTTCGTGAAAGGAGAGCAAAAGAACCGTTATAACAGTCGACAAAATATAGTGTAAGAAGGACTGAAATAATCGTCATTAAAGTTAACAAAATCTTGCGAAGGAAGGACTAAAAATTCCGTTATCAATGACAACAAAATCTAGTGCAAGAAGGACTAAAAAGAAAATTATGAAAGTCATTAAAATCTAGTGTAAAAAAGACTAAAAAACCCTAATCAAAGTAAAAAAATGTAGTCTAAGAAGGCTTAAAAAGACAGTTATGAAAGTCCACAAAATCTAAAAAAAGAAAACTAAAAACCCGATTTCAAAGTCAACAAAATCTACTGTAAAACAGACTAAAAGTACTGTTATCAAAGTTAAAAAGAATCTTGCGGAGGAAGGACTAAAAATTCCATTACCAATGACAACAAAATCTAGTGCAAGAAGGACTAAAAATTCCATTACCAATGACAACAAAATCTAGTGCAAAAAGGACTAAAAAGAAAATTATGAAAGTCATTCAAATATAGTGTAAAAAAAGACTAAAAATACCGTTATCAAAGTAGAAAAAATCTAGTCTAAGAAGGCTTAAAAAGACAGTTATGAAAATCGACAAAATCTAGTGGAAGAAAAACTAAAAACCCGTTTTGAAAGTCAACAAAATCTAGTAGTAATAGGACTAAAAGGACAGTTATTAAAGTTAACAAAATTTAGTGTAAGAAGGAGTAAAAAGACCGTTATCAAAGTCGAAAAAATCCAGTGTAAGAAGGACTAAAAATGTCGTTATCAAAGTTGACAAAATTTAGTGTAAGAAGGAGTAAAAAGACCGTTATCAAAGTCAACAAAATCTAGAGTTATAAGGACTAAAATGGCTGTTATCAAAGTCAAGAAAATCTAGTGTAAGAAGGATTAAAAAGACCATTATCACAGTCGAAAAAATCTAGTGTAAGAAGGACTAAAAAGGACGTTATCAAAGTCGAAAAAATCTAGTGTAAGAAGGACTAAAAAGACCGTTATCAAAGTAGAAAAAATCTAGTCTAAGAAGGCTTAGAAAGACAGTTACGAAAGTCGACAAAATCTAGTGGAAGAAAAACTAAAAACCCGTTTTGAAAGTCAACAAAATCTAGTAGAAAACGGACTAAAAGGACCGTTATCAAAGTTAAAAAATCTTGTGGAAGAAGGACTAAAAGCCTATTATAACAGTCGACAAAATATAGTGGAAGAAGGACTATATTAATCGTCATTAATGTTAACAAAATCTTGCGGAGGAAGGACTAAAAATTCTGTTACCAATGACAACAAAATCTTGTGCAAGAAGGACGAAAAAGACAATTATGAAAGTCATTAAAATCTAGTGTAAGAAAGACTAAAAAGACCGTTATCAAAGTAGAACAAATCTAGTCGAAGTAGGCTGAAAATGACAGTTATGAAAGTCGACAAAATCTAGTGGAAGAAAAACTGAAAACCCGTTATCAAAGTCAAAAAAATCTAGCGGAAAACGGACTAAAAGTACCGTTAACAAAATCTAGTGGAAGAAGGACTAAAAGACTATAATAACAGTCTACAAAATATAATAGAAAACGGACTAAAATGACCCTCATCAAACTCAACAAAATATAATGGAAGAAATACTAAAAAGACCATTATCAAATTAGAAGAAATGTAGTTTAGGAAGGCTTAAAAAGACAGTTATGAAAGTCTACAAAATCTAGTGGAAGAAAAACTAAAAACCCGTTTTTATAGTCAACAAAATCTTGTGGAAGAAGAACTAAAAGCCTATTATAACAGTCTACAAAATATAGTGGAAGAAGGACTATATTAATCGTTATGAAAGTTAACAAAATTTTGCGGAGGAAGGACTAAAGATTCCGTTATCAATGACAACAAAATCTAGTGCAAGAACGATTAAAAAGACAATTATGAAAGTTATTAAAATATAGTGTAATAAAAGACTAAAAAGACCGTTATCAAAGTAGAAAAAATGTAGTCTAAGAAGGCTTAAAAAGACAGTTATGATATTCGACAAAAACTGGTGGAAGACAAAGTAAAAACCCGTTATCAAAGTCTATAAAATAAAGTGGAAAAAGAGCTAAAA
>NW_013674217.1:23973-25797 GCF_000517525.1 Limulus polyphemus | reverse complement strand
AAGAACGTTACCAAAGTCGAGAAAATCTAATGTAAGAAAGACAAAAAGACCGTTATGAAAGTCGATAAAATCTTTGTGTAATAAAACAACAAAGACCATTATCAATGACAACAAAATATAGTGTAAGAAGGAATAAAACGACCGATAAAAGAGTCAAATATTTTTAATGATAGAAGGACTAAAAGACCTTTATAACAATCGACAAAATATAGTGAAAGAAGGACTAAAAGATCGTTATCAAAGATAACAAAATCTAGTGTAAGAAGAATTAAAAAGACCATTATCAAAGTAAACAAAACCTTGTGTAAGAAGGATTAAAAAGAACATTATACAAGTCTATAAAATCTAGCCTAAAAAGGACTAAATCGACCGATAAAAGCGTCAACAAAATCTAATGATAACAGGACTAAAAGACCGTTATAACAATAGACAAATATAGTGAAAGAAGGACTAAAAGATCGTTATCAAAGTTAAAAAATCTAGCGGAAGAAGGACTAAAAAGACCGTTATCAAAGTTAACAAAATCTAGTGTATGAAAGACTAAAAAGTCAGATATCAAAGTCAAACAAATCTAGAGTAAGAAGGACAAAAAAGACCGATATCAAAGTCAAAACAATCTAGTGTAAAAAGGAATAAAAAGACCATTATAAAAGTCTATAAAATCTAGTGAAAGATGGACTAAAAAGACCATTATAAAAGTCGACAAAATGTAGTGTAAGAAGGACTAAAAAGACCGTTATCAAAGTTGACAAAATCTAGTGTAAGAAGGACTAAAATACTGTTATGAAACTCGAAAACATCTATTAAAAGAACATATAAAAGGCCGTTATTAAATCGAGAAAATCTTGTAGAAGAAGGGCTAAAAACTCGTTATCAAATGTCAAAACAAAATCTAGTGAAGGGAGGACTAAAAATACCGTTATTAAAGTCGAAAAATTCTAGAGTAAGAAGGACTAAAAGACCGTTATCAAAGTCGACAAAAAGTAGTGTAAGAAGGACTAAAAATACCGCTATCAAAGTCGAAAAAAATCTAATGCAAGAAAGACAAAAAGAACGTTATGAAAGACGATAAAATCTAGTGTAAGAAGGACTACAAAGACCATTATCAATGTCAACAAAATATAGTGTAAGAAGGAATAAAACGACCGATAAAAGAGTCAAACATTTTTAATGATAGAAGGACTAAAAGATCGTTATCAAAGTTAAAAAAATCTAGTGTAAGAAGGATTAAAAAGACCTTTATCAAAGTCAACTAAATCTTGTGTAAGAAGGATTAAAAAGAACATCATCCAAGTCTATAAAATCTTGTGTAAGAAAGTCTAAAACGACCGATAAAAGAGTCAACAAAATCTAATGATAGAAGGACTAAAATACCGTTATAACAATCGACAAAATATAGTGAAAGAAGGACCAAAAAGATCGTTATCAAAGTAAACAAAATTAGTTAAAGAATATATAAAAAGAACGTTAACAAATCAAGAAAATCTAATGTAAGAAAGACAAAAAGACCGTTATGAAAGTCGATAAAATGTAGTGTAAGAAGGACTAAAATATCGTTTTCAAAGTCAAAAAAATCTAATGTAAGAAAGACAAAAAGACCGTTATGAAAGTCGATAAAATCTAGTGTAAGAAGGACTAAAAAGACCATTATCAATGTCAACAAAATCTAGAGTAAGAAGGACCAAAAAGATCGTTATCAAAGTAAACAAAATTAGTTAAAGAATATATAAAAAGAACGTTACCAAAGTCGAGAAAATCTAATGTAAGAAAGACAAAAAGACCGTTATGAAAGTCGATAAAATCTAGTGTAAGAAGTGAGTAAAA
>NW_013674217.1:7510-23174 GCF_000517525.1 Limulus polyphemus | reverse complement strand
CTAGATTTTTACCAAGGACTAAAAAGCCATTATAAAAGTCAAGAAAATCTAGTTTAAGAAAGACTATTAAACGATTAAGAATTTCAAAAAAAAACTAGTGTAAGACGGACTGTAAAGATCGTTTTAAAAATCGACAAAATCTAGTGTAAGAAGTGAGTAAAAAGACCGTTATAAAAATCGACTAAATCCAGTGTAAGAAGTGAGTAAAAAGACCGTTATCAAATTCGACAAAATATAGTGTAAGAAGGACTGAAAAGTACGTTATCAAGTCGAAAAAATATAGTGTAAGAAGGAATAAAAATGCCGTTATAAAAGTCGAAAAAATCTAGTGTAAGAAGGACTAAAATGACCATTATCAAAGTCGAAAAAATCTAAAGTGAGAAGGAATAATAAACCCGTTATCAAAGTCGACAAAATCTCGTGTAAGAAGGACTAAAAAGACCGTTATTAAAGTCGAAAAATTCTAGTGTAAGAAGGACTAAAAATGCCGTTATAAAATTCGAACTCTAGATTTTGTTGACTTTGATAACGGTCTTTTAACTCCTTCTTACTCTAGATTTTGTTGACTTTGATAACGACATTTTTAGTCCTTCTTACATTAGATGTTTTCGACTTTGATAACGGTCTTTTTAGACCTTCTTACACAAGATTTTCTTGACTTTAATAACGGCCAGTTTAGTCCTTATTACTCGAGATTTTGTTGACTTTGATAACGGTCTTTTTAGTCCTTCTTACACTAGATATTTTCAACATTCATAACGAAATTTTTAGTCCTTCTTACAATAGATTTTTTCGACTTTGATAATGGTCTTTTTAATCCTTCTTACACTAGATTCTCTTGACTTTGATAACTGTCTTTTTAGTCCTTGTTACTCTAGATTTTGTCGACTTTGATAACTGTCTTTTTAGTCCTTCTTACTCTAGATTTTGTTGACTTTGATAACGACATTTTTAGTCCTTCTTACACTAGATGTTTTCGAATTTGATAACGGTCTTTTTAGACCTTCTTACACTAGATTTTCTTGACTTTGATAACTGCCTTTTAGTCCTTGTTACTCTAGCTTTGTCGACTTTGATAACGGTCTTTTTAGTCCTTCTTACTCTAGATTTTGTTGACTTTGATAACGACATTTTTAGTCCTTCTTACACTAGATTTTTTCAACTTTTATAACTGTCTTTTTAGTCCTTCTTATACTAGATTTTTTCGACTTTGATAACGGTTTTTTAATCTTTCTCACACTAGATTGTCTTGACTTTGATAACTGTCTTTTTAGTCCTTGTTACTCTAGATTTTGTCGACTTTGATAAGTGTCTTTTTAGTCCTTCTTACACTAGAATTTTTCGACTTTGATAACGGTCTTTTTTTACTCCTTCTTACACTAGATGTTTTCGATATTGATAACGGTCTTTTTAGACCTTCTTAAACTAAATTTTTTCGACTTTGATAACGGTCTTTTTTTACTCCTTCTTGCACTAGATTTTGTAAACTTTGATAACGGTCTTTTTAGTCCTTCTTACAACTTATTTTGATGGATTTGATAATGGCTTTTTAATCCTTCTTACACTACATTTTGTCGACTTTGATAACGGTCTTTTTAGTCCTTCTTACACTAGATTTTTTCGACTTTGATAACGGTGTAAGAAGGACTAAAATGACCATTATCAAAGTCGAAAAAATCTAAAGTAAGAAGGAATAATAAACCCGTTATCAAAGTCGACAAAATCTCGTGTAAGAAGGACTAATAAACCATTATGAATTTCAAAAAATCTAGTGTAAGAAGGACTATAAAGACCGTTATCAAAATCGAGAAAATCTAGTGTAAGAAGTAAAAAGACTGCTATCAAATTCGACCAAATCTAGTGTAAGAAGTATTAAAAAGACAGTTATCAAAGTCGAAAAAATCTAGTGTAAGAAGGACTAAAAAAACAATTATCAAATTCGAAAAAATCTAGTGTAAGAGGGACTATAAAGACCGTTATCAAAATCGTCAAAATCTAGTGTAAGAAGTAAAAAGACTACTATCAAATTCGACCAAATCTAGTGTAAGAAGTAAAAAGACTACTATCAAATTTGACCAAATCTACTGTAAGAAGGATTAAAAAGACAGTTACCAAAGTCGAAAAAATCTAGTGTAAGAAGGACTAAAAACACAGTTATCAAAATCGACAAAATCTAGTGTAAGAAGTAAAAAGACTGCTATCAAATTCGACCAAATCTAGTGTAAGAAGTATTAAAAAGACAGTTATCAAAGTCGAAAAAATCTAGTGTAAGAAGGAGTAAAAAAACCGTTATCATATTCAACAAAATTTAGGGTAACAAAGACTAAACTGGCCGTTATCAAAGTCAACAAAATCTAGAGTAACAAGGTATTAGAAAGCCATTATAAAAGTCAAGAAAATCTAGTGTAAGAAATACTAAGAAGACCATTATGAATTTAAAAAATCTAGTGTCAGGGGGATTAAAAAGACCGTTGTCAAAGTATTCCAAATCTAGTGTATGAAGGATTAAAAAAACCGTTATCAAAGTCAACAAAATCTAGAATAATAAGGACTAAAATGGCTGTTATCAAAGTCAAGAAAATCTAGTTTAAGAAGGATTAAAAAGACCATTATCAAAGTCGAAAAAATCTAGTGTAAGAAGGACTAAAAATGTCGTTATGAAAGTCGAAATTATTTAGTGTAAGAAGGAGTAAAAAGACCGATATCAAAGTCAACAAAATCTAGAGAGAATAGGACTAAACTGGCCGTTATCAAAGTCAAGAAAATCTAGGGTAAGAAGGTCTAAAAAGACCGTTATCAAAGTCGAAAACATCTACTGTAAGAAGGACTAAAAATGTCGTTATCAAACTCAACAAAATCTAGAGTAACAAGGACTAAAAAGCCATTATAAAAATCAAGAAAATATAGTGTAAGAAAGACTAATAAACCATTATGAATTTCAAAAAAATTTAGTGTAAGACAGACAATAAAGACCGTTATCAACGTTTACTAAATCTAGTGTAAGAAGGTATAAAAAAGACCGTTATCAAAGTCGACAAAGTGTAGTGTAAGAAGGAGTAAAAAAACGTTATCGAAGTCGATCAATTCTAGTGTAAGAAGGACTAAAAAGGCCGTTATAAAAGTCGATAAAATCTAGAAAATTTAGTGTAAGAAGGAGTAAAAAGAAAAGTCGAAAACATCTAGTGTAAGAAAGACTAAAAATGTCGTTATCAAAGTGGACGTTATCAAAGTCGACAAAGCTAGAGTAACAAGGACTAAAACACAGTTATCAAAGTCAAAAAATCTATTGTAAGAGGGACTAAAAAGACCGTTGCCAAAGTCGACCAAATCAAGTGTAAGAAGGACTAAAAACACCGTTATCAAAGTCGAAAAAAATCTAGTGTAAGAAGGTCTAAAAAAACCGTTTTCGAGGTCGAAAACATCTGGTCTAATAAAAACTAAAGAGGCCGTTAACAAAGACGAACATATCTAGTGTAAGAAGGACTAAAAATGTCGTTATCAAAGTGGACAAAATTTAGCGTAAGAAGGAGTAAAAAAGACCGTTATCAAAGTCAACAAAAACTAGAGTAATAAGGACTAAAATGGCTGTTATCAAAGTCAAGACAATCTAGTGTAAGAAGGATTAAAAAGACCATTATCAAAGTCGAAAAAATCTATTGTAAGAAGGACTAAAAATGTCGTTAAGAAAGTCGAAAATATTTAGTGTAAGAAGGAGTAAAAAGACCGTTATCAAAGTCAACAAAATCTCGAGTAATAAGGACTAAACTGGCTGTTATTAAAGTCAAGAAAATCTAATGTAAGAAGGTCTAAAAAGACAGTTATCAAAGTCGAAAACATCTAGTGTGAGAAGGACTAAAAATGTCGTTATCAAAGTCAATAAAATCTAGAGTAAGAAGGAGTTAAAAGACCGTTATCAAAGTCAACAAAATCTAGAGTAACTAGGACTAAAAAGCCATTGTAAAAGTCAAGAAAATCTAGTGTAAGAAAGACTAATAAACGATTAAGAATTTCAAAAAAAACTAGTGTAAGACGGACTATAAAGACCGTTTTAAAAATCGACAAAATCTAGTGTAAGAAGTGAGTAAAAAGACCGTTATAAAAATCGACTAAATCCAGTAGAAGAAGTGAGTAAAAAGACCGTTATAAAATTCGACAAAATATAGTGTAAGAAGGACTGAAAAGTAAGATATCAAAGTCGAAAAAATATAGTGTAAGAAGGAATAAAAAGACCATTATCAAGTCCATCAAAATAAGTTGTAAGAAGGACTAAAAAGACCGATATCAAAGTTTACCAAATCTAGTGTAAGAATGACTAAAAAGAAAAATATCAAAGTTTGATAAAACCTAGTGTTAGAATGACTAAAACGACCGTTATCAAAGTCGAAAACATCTGGTGTAAGAAAGACTAAAAAGGCCGTTATGAAATTCGAAAATTTCTAGTGTAAGTAGTACTAAAAAGACGATTATCGGTCTTTTTAGTCCTTCTTACTCTAGATTTTGTTGACTTTGATAACGACATTTTTAGTCCTTCTTAAACTAGATGTTTTCGAATTTGATAACGGTCTTTTTATACCTTCTTACACTAGATTTTTTCGACTTTGATAACGGGCTTTTTTTACTCCTTCTTACACTAGATTTTGTAAACATTGATAACGGTCTTTTTAGTCCTTCTTACAACTTATTTTGATGGATTTGATAATGGTTTTTTAGTCCTTCTTACACTATATTTTTTCGAATTTGGAAAGTCAAGAGAATCTAGTGTGAGAAGGATTAAAAAACCGTTATCAAAGTCGAAAAAATATAGTGTAAGAAGGACTAAAAAACCATTATCAAATCCATCAAAATAAGTTGTAAGAAGGACTAAAAAGACCGTTATCAAAGTTTACAAAATCTAATGCAAGAAGGAGTAAAAAAAGACCGTTATCAAAGTCGAAAAAATCTGGTGTTTAGAAGGTCCAAAAAGACCGTTATCAAAGTCGAAAACATCTAGTGTAAGAAGGAGTAAAAAAGAACGTTATCAAAGTCGAAAAAATCTAGTGTAAGAAGGACTAAAAAGACAGTTATCAAAGTCGACAAAATCTAGAGTAACAAGGACTAAAAAGACAGTTATCAAAGTCAAGAGAATCTAGTGTGAGAAGGATTAAAAAACCGTTATCAAAGTCGAAAAAATCTAGTGTAAGAAGGACTAAAAAGACAGTTATAAAAGTCGAAAAAATCTAGTGTAAGAAGGACTAAAAATGTGTTATCAAAGTCAACAAAATCTAGAGTAAGAAGGACTAAAAAGACTGTTATCAAAGTCGACAAAGCTAGAGTAACAAGGACTAAAAGACAGTTATCAAAGTCAAAAAATCTAGTGTAAGAGGGACTAAAAAGACCGTTGCCAAAGTCGACCAAATCAAGTGTAAGAAGGACTAAAAACACCGTTATCAAAGTCGAAAAAATCTAGTGTAAGAAGGTCTAAAAAGACCGTTATCGAGGTCGAAAACATCTGGTCTAATAAAAACTAAAAAGGCCGTTATCAAAGTCGAACATATCTAGTTTAAGAAGGACTAAAAATGTCGTTATCAAAGTGGACAAAATTTAGTGTAAGAAGGAGTAAAAAAGACCGTTATTAAAGTCAACAAAAACTAGAGTAATAAGGACTAAAATGGTTGTTATCAAAGTCAACGAAATCTAGTGTAAGAAGGATTAAAAAGACCATTATCAAAGTCGAAAAAATTTAGTGTAAGAAGGAGTAAAATGACCATTATCAAAGACGACTAATTCTAGTTTAATAAGTGAGTAAAAGGCCGTTATCAAAGTCGACAAATTATAGTGTAAGAAAGACTAAAATGACCGTTATCAAAGTAAAAAAAATCTATAGTAAGAAGGACTAAAAAGGCCGTTATCAAAGTCGAAAAAATCTAGAATAATAAAGACTAAAAACGCTGTAATCAAAGTCGAAAAAATCTAAAGTTAGATGGAATAAAAAGACCGTTATCAAAGTCGACAAAATCTATATTAACAAGGACTAAAAAGACCGTTATCAAAATAGACAAAATCGAGTGTAAAAAGACTAAAAAGACCATTATGAATTTAAAAAATCTAATGTAAGAGGGACTAAAAAGACCGTTGTCAAAGTCGACCAAATCTAGTGTAAGAAGGATTAAAATATCCGTTATCAAAGTCGAAAAAATCTAGTGTAAGAAGGACTAAAAAGACATTTATCAAAGTCGAAAAAATCAAGTGTAAGAAGGTCTAAAAAGACCGTTATCAAAGTCAACAAAATCTAGAGTAATAAGGACTAAACTGGCCGTTGTAAAAGTCAAGAAAATCTAGTGTAAGAAAGTCTAAAAAGACCGTTATCACAGTCGAAAACATCTAATGTAAGAAGGACTAAAAATGTCGTTATCAAAGTCGACAAAATCTAGAGTAACAAGGACTAAAAAGCCATTATAAAAGTCAAAAAATCTAGTGTAAGAAAGACTAATAAACCATTACGAATTTCAAAAAAATGTAGTGTAAGACGGACTATAAAGACCGTAATCAAAATCGACAAAATCTAGTGTAAGAAGTGAGTAAAAAGACCGTTATAAAAATCGACAAAATCCAGTGTAAGAAGTGAGTAAAAAGACCGTTATGATAACTGTCTTTTTAGTCCTTCTTACACTAGATTTTTTCGACTTTGATAACGGTCTTTTTTACTCCTTCTTACACTAGATGTTTTCGACTTTGATAACGGTCTATTTAGACCTTCTTACACTAGATTTTTTCGACTTTGATAACGGTCTTTTTTTACTCCTTCTTACACTAGATTTTGTAAACTTTGATAACGGTCTTTTTAGTCCTTCTTACAACTTATTTTGATGGATTTGATAATGGTTTTTTTGTCCTTCTTACACTATATTTTTTCGAATTTGATAACGGTCTTTTTACTCATTTCTTACACTGGATTTTGTCGATTTTTATAACGGTATTTTTACTCACTTTTTACACTAAATTTTGTCGATTTTGATTACGGTCTTTATAGTCCGTCTACACTACATTTTTTTGAAATTCATAATGGTTTATTAGTCTTTCTTACTACTAGATTTTCTTGACTTTTATAATGGCTTTTTCATCCTTGTTACTTTAGATTTTGTTGACTTTGATAACGGTCTTTTTAATCCTTCTGACACTAAATATGTTCGACTTTGATAACGACATTTTTAGTCCTTCTTACACTATATTTTATCGACTTTGGTAACGGAATTTTTGACCTTCTTACGTTAGATTTTTCGACTTTGATAACTGTCTTTTTAGTCCTTCTTACACTAGATTTTTTCGACTTTGATAACAGCCATTTTAGTCCTTATTACTCTAGATTTTGTTGACTTTGATAACGGTCTTTTTAGTCCCTCTTACACTAGATTTTTTAAATTTATAATGGTCATTTAGTCTTTTTATACTCGATTTTGTCTATTTTGATAACGGTCATTTTAGTCCTTGTTAATATAGATTTTGTCGACTTTGAGAAAATCTAGTTTAAGAAGGACTAAAGAGACCGTTATCAAATCCATCAAACAAAGTTGAAAAAAGGATTAAAAAAACCGTTATCAAAGTCGAAAAAAAATCTAGTGTAATAAGGACTAAAAAGACCGTTTTCAAAGTCGAAAATATCTAAAGTAAGAAGGAATATTAAGACCGTTATCAAAGTTAACAAACTCTAGCGGAAGAAGGACTAAAAAGGCCGTTGTTAAAGTCGACAAAATATAGTGTAAGAAGGACTAAAAAGACCGTTATCAAAGTCGAGAAAATTTAGTGTAAGAAGGAGTAAAAAAAGTCGAATAAATCTAATGTAAGAAGGACAAAAAGATAGTTATCAAAGTCGAAAAAATCCAAAAGAAACGGAATAAAAAGGACGTTATCAAAGTCGAAAAAATCTAGTGCAAGAAGGACTAAAAAGACCGTTATCAAAGTCGACTAAATCTAGAGTAAAAAGGACTAAAAGGACCGTTATTTAAGTCGATAAAATATAGCGTAAAAAGGACTAAAATGACCATTATCAAAGAAGACAAATTCTAGTTTAATAAGTGAGTAAAAGGCCGTTATCATAGTCAACAAAATATAGTGTAAGAAAGATTAAAATGACCGTTATCAAAGTAGAAAAAATCTAGTGTAAGAAGGAGTAAAAAGACCGTTATCAAATTCAACAAAATCTAAAGTAATAAGGAATAAACTGGCCGTTATCAAAGTCAAGAAAATCTAGTGTAAGAAGGTCTAAAAAGACCGTTATCAAAGTCGAAAAAATCTAGAGTAAGAAGGACTAAAAAGGCCGTTATCAAAGTCGAAAAAATTTAGAGTAATAAAGACTAAAAACACTATAATCAAAGTCGAAAAATTCTAAAGCTAGATGGAATAAAAAGACCGTTATCGACTTTGATAACGGTCATTTTAGTCCTGGTTACTCTAAATTATTTGACTTTGATATCTGTCTTTTTAGTCCTTATTACACTAGATTTTTCGAGTTATATAACGGTCTTTTTAGTTTTTGTCACACTAGATGCTTTCAACTTTGATAACGGTCTTTTTATTCCTTCTTACTTTAGGTTTTTTCGACCTTGAGAACGGTCATTTTAGTCTTTCTTAAGAGTCAAAACAATCTAGTGAAAGAAGGACTAAAAAGACCATTTTCAAAGTCGACAAAATGTAGTGTAAGAAGGACTAAAAAGACCATTATCAAAGTTAAAAAAATCTAGTATAAAAAGAACTAAAATACTGTTATTAAAGTCGAAAACATTTATTAAAAGAACATATAAAAGACCGTTATCAAAGTCGAGAAAATCTGTTGGAAGAAGGACTAAAATTCCGTTATCACATGTCAAAACAAAATCTAGAGTAACAAGGACTAAAAAGATCGTTATCAACGTAAACAAAATCTAGTTAAAGAACGTTGCCAAAGTCGAGAACTCCAATACAAGAAAGTCAAAAAGACCGTTATGAAAGTCGTTGAAATCTAGAATAATAAGGACTTAAAAAACCATTATCAAAGTCGACAAAATGTAGTGTAAGAAGGAATAAAAAGACCATTATCAAAGTTGACAAAATTTAGTGTAAGAAGAACTAAAATAATGTTATTAAAGTCAAAAACATCTATTAAAAGAACATATAAAAGACCGTTATCAAATCGAGAAAATCTAGTGGAAGAAGGACTAAAAACCCGTTATCAAATGTCAAAACAAAATCTAGTGAAGGGAGGACTAAAAATATCGTTATTAAAGTCAACAAAATCTAGAGTAAGAAAGACTAAAAGACCGTTATCAAAGTCGACAAAATGTAGTGTAAGAAGGACTAGAAATACCGCTATCAAAGTCGAAAAAAATCTAATGTAAGAATAAAAAAAGACCGTTATGAAAGTCGATAAAATCTAGTGTAAGAAGGACTAAAAAGACCTTTATCAATATCAACAAAATCTAGAGTTAGAAGGACTAAAACGATAGTTATCAAAGTAATTAAAATCTAGTTAAACAATATATAAAAAGAACTTTACCAAAGTCGAGAAATACTGATGTAAGAAAGAGAAAAAAACCGTTATGAAAGACGATAAAATCTAGTATAAGAAGGACTAAAATATCATTTTCAAAGTCGAAAAAAATTTAATGTAAGAAAGACAAAAAGACCGTTAGGAAAGTCGATAGAGTGTAGTGTAAGAAGGACTACAAAGACCATTATCAATGTCAACAAAATATAGTGTAAGAAGGAATAAAACGACCGATAAAAGAATCAAACATTTTTAATGATAGAAGGACTAAAAGAACGTTATAATAACCGACAAAATATAGTGAAAGAAGGACTAAAAGATCGTTATCAAAGTCAACAAAATCTTGTGTAAGAAGGATTAAAAAGAAAATTATCCAAGTCTATAAAATCTAGTATAAGAAGGACTAAAACGACCGATAAAAGAATCAACAAAATCTAATGATAGAAGGACTAAAAGACCGTTATAACAATCGACAATATATAGGGAAAGAAGGACTAAAAGATCGTTATCAAAGTTAAAAAAAGCTAGCGGAAGAAGGACTAAGAAGACCGTTATCAAAGTTAAAAAAATCTAGTGTATGAAAGACTAAAAAGACAGATATCAAAGTCAAACAAATCTAGTGTAAGAAAGACAAAAAATACCGATATGAAAGTCAAAACATTCTAGTGTAAAAATGAATAAAAAGACCATTATCAAAGTCAACATAATCTTGTGTAAGAAGGAATAAAAATACCGTTATCACAGTCGACAAAATCTAGAGTAAGGAGGACTAAAAGGACCGTTATCAAAGTCGAGAAAATATAGTGTAAGAAGAACTAAATGACCGTTATCAAAGTCAACTAAATCTAGTGTAACAAGGACTAGAAAGGCCGTTATCAAAGTCAAGAAAATCTAGTGTAAGAAAGACTAACAAACCATTATGAATTTCAAAAAAATCTAGTTTAAGAAAGACTAAAAGACCATTATCAAATCCATCAAATTCTGTTAGAAGAAGAATTAAAAAGACAATTATCATAGTCGAAAAATCTAGTGTAATACGGATTAAAAAGACCGATATCAAAGTCGAGAAAATTTAGAGTAACTAGGACTAAAAGGACCGTTATCAAAGTTAAAAAAACCTAAAGTAAGAATTAATAAAAAGACCGTTATCAATGTCGATAAAATCTAGTGTAAAGAGGACTATAAAGACCGTTATCAAAGTCGAAAAAATCTAGTGACGGACTAAAACGACCGATAAAAGAGTCAGCAAAATCTAATGACAGAAGGACTGAAAGACCTTTATAACAATCGACAAAATATAGTGAAAGAAGGACTAAAAGATCGTTATCAAAGTTAAAAAAAAATCTAGCGAAAGAAGGACTAAAAAGACCGTTATCAAAGTTAACAAAATCTAGTGCATGAAAGACTAAAACGACAGATATCAAAGTTAAACAAATCTAGTGTAAGAAGCAAAAGAAAGACCGATATGAAAATCTAATGTAACAAAGACAAAAAGACCGTTATGAAAGTCGATAAAATCGAGTGTAAGAAGGACTACAAAGACCATTATCAATGTCAACAAAATATAGTGTAAGAAGGAATAAAACGACCGATAAAAGAACTAAAAGAACGTTATAACAATCGACAAAATATAGTGAAAGAAGGACTAAAAGATCGTTATCAAAGTTAAAAAAATATAGTGTATGAAAGACTAAAAAGACAGATATCAAAGTCAAACAAATCTACTGTAAGAAAGACAAAAAATACCGATATGAAAGTCAAAACAATCTAGTGTAAAAAGGAATAAAAGGACCATTATCAAAGTCAACAAAATTTTGTGTAAGAAGGTTTAAAAAGACCATTATAAAAGTCTATAAAATATAGTGAAAGAAGGACCAAAAAGACATTTATCAAAGTCGACAAAATGTAGTGTAAGAAGGACTAAAAAGACCATTTTCAAAGTTAACAAAATCTAGTGTAAGAAGGACTAAAATACTGTTATTAAAGTCGAAAACATCTTTTAAAAGAACATATAAAAGACCGTTAGCAAAGCTGAGAAAATATAGTGGAAGAAGTACTATAATACTGTTATTAAAGTCGAAAACATCTCTTAAAAGAACATATAAAAGACCGTTAGCAAAGCTGAGAAAATCTAGTGGAAGAAAGACTAAAATACTTTTATTAAAGTCGAAAACATCTCTTAAAAGAACGTCTAAAAGACCGTTATCAAAGTTGAGGAAATCTAGTGGAAGAAGGACTAAAAACCTGTTATCAAATGTCAAAACAAATTCTAGTGAAGGGAGGACTAAAAATACCGTTATTAAAGTCGACAAAATCTAGAGTAAGAAAGACTAAAAGACCGCTATCAAATGCAACAAAATGTAGTGTAAGAAGGACTAAAAATACCATTATCAAAGTTGACAAAATCTAGTTAAAGAATACATAAAAACAAAGTTGCCAAATTCAAGAAAATCTAATATAAGAAAGACAAAAAGACCGTTTTGAAAGTCGATAAAATTTAGTATAAGAAGTACTAAAATATCGTTTTCAAAGTCAAAAAAATCTAATGTAAGAAAGACAAAAAGATCGTTATCAAAGTCGATAAAATCTAGTGTAAGAAGGACTAAAAAGACCATTATCAATGTCAACAAAATATAGTGTAAGAAGGAATACAACGAACGATAAAAGAGTCAAACATTTTTAATGACAGAAGGATTAAAAGAACGTTATAACAATCGACAAAATATAGTGAAAGAAGGACTAAAGATCGTTATAAAAGTTAAAAAATTCTAGTGTAAGAAGGATTAAAAAGACCATTATCAAAGTCAACGAATCTTGTGTAAGAAGTATTAAAAAGAACACTATACAAGTCTATAAAATCTAATATAAGGTTCACTTTGATAACGATCTTTTTAGTCCTTCTTACTCTAGATTTTGTTGACATTGATAATGGTCTTTTTAGTCCTTCCTACACTAGATTTTATCGACTTTCATAACGATCTTTTTGTCTTTTTTACATTTGATTTTTTTCGACTTTGATAACGGTATTTTTAGTCCTCCCTTTACTAGATTTTCTTTTGACATTTGATAACGGGTTTTTAGTCCTTCTTCCACTAGATTTTCTCGACTTTGATAAGGGTCTTTTATATGTTCTTTTAATAGATGTTTTCGACTTTTATAACAGTATTTTAGTCCTTCTTACACTACATTTTGTCGACTTTTATAATGGTCTTTTTAGTCCTTCTTTCACTAGATTTTATAGACTTTTATAATAGTCTTTTTAATCCTTCTTACACAAGATTTTGTTGACTTTGATAATGGTCTTTTTATTCCTTTTTACACTAGATTGTTTTGACTTTCCTATCGGTCTTTTTTGTCCTTCTTACACTAGATATGTTTGACTTTGATATCTGTCTTTTTAGTCTTTCATACACTAGATTTTTTTAACTTTGATAACGGGGAAGAAGGACTAAAAAGACCGATATCAAAGTTAAAAAATCTAGTGTATCAAAGACTAAAAAGACAGATATCAAAGTCAAACAAATCTAGTGTAAAAAGGAAAAAAAGACCGATATGAAAGTCAAAACAATCTTGTGTAAGAAGGATAAAAAAGACCATTATAAAAGTCTATAAAAGCTAGTGAAAGAAGGACTAAAAAGACCATTATCAAAGTCTACAAAACGTAGTGTAAGCAGGACTAAAAAGACCATTATCAAAGTTGACAAAATTTAGCGTAAGAAGGACTAAAATACTGTTATTAATGTCGAAAACATCTCTTAAAAGAACATATAAAAGACCGTTATCAAAGCTGAGAAAATCTAGTGGAAGAAGGACTAAAATACTGTTATTAAAGTCGAAAACATTTCTTAAAAGAACATCTAAAAGACCGTTATCAAAGTTGAGAAAACCTAGTGGAAGAAGGACTAAAAACCCGTTATCAAATGTCAAAACAAAATCTAGTGAAGGGAGGACTAAAAATACCGTTATTAAAGTCGACAAAATCTAGACTAAGAAAGACTAAAAGACAGCTATCAAAGTCGACAAAATGTAGTGTAAGAAGGAATAAAAAGACCATTATCAAAGTCAACAAAATCTAGAGTAAGAAGGAGTAAAAAGATCGTTATCAAAGTAAACAAAATCTGGTTAAAGAATATATAAATAGAACGTTAGCAAAGTCGAGATAATCTAATGTAAGAGAGACAAAAAGACCGTTATGAAAGTCGACAAAATCTAGTGTAAGAAGGACTACAAAGACCATTATCAATGTCAACAAAATATAGTGTAAGAAGAAATAAAACGACCGAAAAAAGAGTCAAACATTTTTAATCATAGAAGAAATAAAAGAACGTTATAACAATCGACAAAATATAGTGAAAGAAGGACTAAAAGATCGTTATAAAAGTTAAAAAATTCTAGTGTAAGAAGGATTAAAAAGACAATTATCAAAGTCATCAAATCTTCTGTAAGAAGTATTAAAAAGAACATTATCCAAATCTATAAAATCTAATGTAAGA
Organism: Limulus polyphemus; assembly: GCF_000517525.1. Lineage (NCBI taxonomy): Eukaryota > Metazoa > Arthropoda > Merostomata > Xiphosura > Limulidae > Limulus > Limulus polyphemus. Next base: position 9,182 of record NW_013674217.1, on the reverse strand, counting down.
AGGACTAAAATGACCGAAAAAAGAGTCAGCAAAATCTAATGATAGAAGGACTAAAAGACCGTTATAACAATCGAAAAAATATAGTGAAAGAAGAACTAATAGATCGTTATCAAAGTTAAAAAAAATCTAGCGGAAGATGGACTAAAAAGACCGTTATCAAAGTTAACAAAATCTAGTGCATGAAAGACTAAAAAGACAGATATCAAGTTAAAACAAATCTAGTGTAAGAAGCACAAAAAGACCGATAGGAAAGTCAAAACAATCTAGTGTAAAAAGGAATAAAAAGACCATTATCAAAGTCAACAAAATCTTGTGTAAGAAGGATTAAAAAGACCATTATAAAAGTCTATAAAATCTAGTGAAAGAAGGACTAAAAAGACCATTATCAAAGTCGACAAAATGTAGTGTAAGAAGGACTTAATAGACCATTATCAAAGTCTACAAAACGTAGTGTAAGAAGGACTAAAAAGACCATTATCAAAGTTGACAAAATCCAGCGTAAGAAGGACTAAAATACTGTTTTTAAAGTCGAAAACATCTCTTAAATGAACATATAAAAGACCGTTATCAAAGTCGAGAAAATCTAGTAGAAGAAGGACTAAAAACCCGTTATCAAATGTCAAAGAAAAATCTAGTGAAGGGAGGACTAAAAATACCGTTATTAAAGTCGACAAATTCTAGAGTAAGAAATACTTAAAGACCGTTATCAAAGTCGACAAAAAGTAGTGTAAGAAGGACTAAAAATACCGCTATCAAAGTCGAAAAAAATCTAATGTAAGAAAGACAAAAACACCGTTATGAAATTCGATAAAATCTAGTGTAAGAAGGACTATAAAGACCATTATCAATGTCAACAAAATATAGTGTAAGAAGGAATAAAACGACCGATAAAAGAGTCAAACATTTTTAATGATAGAAGGACTAAAAGACCTTTATAACAATCGACAAAATATAGTGAAAGAAGGACTAAAAGATCGTTATCAAAGTTAACAAAATGTAGTGTAAGAAGGATTAAAAAGACCATTATCAAAGTCAACAAAATCTTGTGTAAGAAGGATTAAAAAGAACGTTATCCTAGTCTATAAAATATAGTGTAAGAAGGACTAAAACGACCGATAAAAGAATCAACAAAATCTAATGATAGAAGGACTAAAATACCGTTATAACAATCGACAAAATATAGTGAAAGAAGGACTAAAAGATCGTTATCAAAGTTAAAAAAATCTAGCTGAAGAAGGACTAACAAGTGCTAGATTTTTTTAACTTTGATAACCATCTTTTAGTCCTTCTTTCACTATATTTTGTTTATTGTTATAACGGTCTTTTAGTCCTTCTATCATTAAATTTTGTTGACTCTTTTATCGGTTGTTTTATTCCTTCTTACACTACTTTTTTGTCGACTTTGATAACGGTCTTTAAGTATTTCTTACACTAGATTTTGTCGACTTTAATAACGGTATTTTTAGTCCTCCCTTCACTAGATTTTGTTTTGATATTTGATAACGAGTTTTTAGACCTTCTTCCACTAGACTTTCTCGACTTTGATAACGGTCTTTAAGTATTTCTTACACTAGATTTTATAGACTTGGATAATGTTCTTTTTAATCCTTCTTACACAAGATTTTGTTGACTTTGATAATGGTCTTTTTAATCCTTCTTACACAAGATTTTG
>NW_013674217.1:6282-6956 GCF_000517525.1 Limulus polyphemus | reverse complement strand
CAAAATCTTGTGTAAGAAGGATTAAAAAGACCATTTTCAAAGTCAACAAAATCTTGTGTAAGAAGGATTAAAAAGAACATTATCCAAGTCTATAAAATCTAGTGTAAGAAGGACTAAAAAGACCATTATCAAAGTCAACAAAATCTTGTGTAAGAAGGATTAAAAAGAACATTATCCAAGTCTATAAAATCTAGTGTAAGAAGGACTAAAATATCGTCTTCAAAGTCGAAAAAAATCTAATGTAAGAAAGACAAAAAGACCGTTATGAAAGTCGATAAAGTGTAGTGTAAGAAGGACTACAAAGACCATTATCAATGTCAACAAAATATAGTGTAAGAAGGAATAAAACGACCGATAAAAGAATCAAACATTTTTAATGATAGAAGGACTAAAAGAACGTTATAATAACCGACAAAATATAGTGAAAGAAGGACTAAAAGATCGTTATCAAAGTCAACAAAATCTTGTGTAAGAAGGATTAAAAAGAAAATTATCCAAGTCTATAAAATCTAGTGTAAGAAGGACTAAAACGACCGATAAAAGAATCAACAAAATCTAATGATAGAAGGACTAAAAGACAGTTATAACAATCGACAATATATAGGGAAAGAAGGACTAAAAGATCGTTATCAAAGTTAAAAAAAGCTAGCGGAAGAAGGACTAAGAAGACCGTT
>NW_013674217.1:1965-5564 GCF_000517525.1 Limulus polyphemus | reverse complement strand
ATCTAGTGTAAGAAGGACTAAAAATGCCGTTATAAAAGCCGATAAAATCTAGTGTAAGAAGGACTAAAAAGACCAATATCAAAGTCGAAAAAATATCGTGTAAGAAGGACTAAAAAGGCCGTTATCAAAGTCGACAAAATCTCGTGTAAGAAGGACTAAATAGACCGTTATTAATGTCGACAAAATCTAGTGTAAGAAAGACTAAAATGACCGTTATCAAAGTAGAAAAAATCTAGTGTAAAAAGAGTAAAAAGACCGTTATCAAAGTCAACAAAATCTAGAGAGATTAGGACTAAACTGGCCGTTATCAAAGTCAAGAAAATCTAGTGTAAGAAGGTCTAAAAAGACCGTTATCAAAGTCGAAAAAATCTAGAGTAAGAAGGACTAAAAAGGCCGTTATCAAAGTCGAAAAAATCTAGAGCAATAAAGACTAAAAACACTATAATCAAATTCGAAAAAATCTAAAGCTAGATGGAATAAAAAGACCGTTATCAAAGTCGACAAAATCTATATTAACAAGGACTAAAATGAACGTTATCAAAATAGACAAAATCGAGTATAAAAAGACTAAATGACCATTATGAATTTACAAAATCTAGTGTAAGAGGGACTAAAAAGACCGTTATCAAAGTCAACAAAATCTAGAGTAATAAGGAACAAAATGGCTGTTATCAAAGTCGAAAAAATCTAGTGTAAGAAGGACTAAAAAGATATTTATCAAAGTCGTAAAAATCTAACGTAAGAAGGTCAAAAAGACCGTTATCAAAGTCGAAAACATCTAGTGTAAGAAGGACTAATAATGTCGTTATCAAAGTCGAAAATATTTAGTGTAAGAAGGACTAAACTGGCCGTTATCAAAGTCAACAAAATATAGAGTAATAAAGATTAAAAACACCGTAATCAAAGTCGAAAAAATCTAATGATAGATGGAATAAAAAGACCGTTATCAAAGTCGTGTTTTCGACTTTGATAATGTCTTTTTAGACCTTTTTACGTTAGATTTTATCGACTTTGATAACTGTCTTTTAATCCTTTTTACACTAAATTTTTTCTACATTGATAACGGTCATTTTAATCCTTCTTACACTAGATGTTTTTAATTTCATAATTGTCTTTTTAGTCCTCTTACACTAAATTTTGTCGACTTTGATAACGACATTTTTAGTCCTTCTTACACTATATGTTTTCAACTTTGATAATGGTCTTTTTAGACCTTCATACACTACATTTTCTTGACGATTATAACGGTCATTTTAGTACTTATTACTCTAGAGTTTGTTGACTTTGATAACGGTCTTTTTAGACCTTCTTATACTAGATTTTTTTAAATTCATAATGGTCTTTTTAGTCTATTTACACTCGATTTTTTCTATTTTGATAACGGTCTTTTTAGTCCTTGTTAATATAGATTTTGTTCGACTTTGATAACGGTCTTTTTAGTCCTTGTTACTCGAGATTTATTCGACTTTGATAATGGTCTTTTAGTCCTTCTTAAAATATATTTTTTCGACTTTGATAACGGTCTTTTTACTCACTTCTTACACGAGATATTGTCGATTTTGTTAACGGTCTTTATAGTCCTTCTTACACTAGATTTTTTTTCAAATTCATAATGGTTTATTAGTCTTTCTTACACTAGATTTTCTTGACTTTTATAATGGCTTTTTATTCCTTGTTACTCTACATTTTGTTGACTTAGATAACGGCAAGTTTAGTCCTTATTACTCTAGATTTTGTTAACTTTGATTACGGTCTTTTTACTCCTTCTTACACTAAATATTTTCGACTTTGATAACTACATTTTTAGTCCTTCTTACACTAGAGAAAATCTAGTTTAAGAAGGACTAAAGAGACCGTTATCAAATCCATCAAAAAAGTTGTAAGAGGGATTAAAAAAATCGTTATCAATGTCGAAAAAAAATCTAGCGGAAGAAGGACTAAAAAGGCCGTTGTAAAAGTCGACAAAATATAGTGTAAGAAGGACTAAAAAGACCGTTATCAAAGTCGAGAAAATTTATTGTAAGAAGGAGTAAAAAAAGTCGAATAAATCTAATGTAAGAAGGACAAAAAGATAGTTATCAAAGTCGAAAAAATCCAAAAGAAACGGAATAAAAAGACAGTTATCAAAGTCGAAAAATCTAGTGTAAGAAAGATTAAAAAGGACGTTATCAAAGTCGAAAAAATCTAGTGTAAGAATTACTAAAAAGACCGTTATAAAAGTCGACTAAATCTAGAGTAAAAAGGACTAAAAAGACCGTTATTTAAGTCGATAAAATATAGTGTAAGAAGGATGAAAACGACCATTATCAAAGAAGACAAATTCTAGTTTAATAAGTGAGTAAAAGGCCGTTATCATAGTCAACAAAATATAGTGTAAGAAAGATTAAAATGACAGTTATCAAAGTCGAAAAATCTAGTGTAAGAAAGATTAAAAAGACCGTTATCAAAGTCGAAAAAATCTAGAGTAAGAAGGACTAAAAAGGCCGTTATCAAAGAGAAAAAAACAAGAGTAATAAAGACTAAAAACACTATAATCAAAGTCGAAAAAATCTAAAGCTAGATGGAATAAAAAGACCGTTATCAAAGTCGACAAAATCTATATTAACAAGGACTAAAATGACCGTTATCAAAATAGACAAAATCGAGAATAAAAAGACTAAATGACCATTATGAATTTAAAAAATCTAGTGTAAGAGAGACTAAAAAGACCGTTATCAAAGTCAACAAAATCTAGTGTAAGAAGGAGTAAAAAAAGACCGTTATCAAAGTCGAAAAAATCTAGTGTAAGAAGGTCTAAAAAGACCGTTATCAAAGTCGAAAACATCTAGTGTAAGAAGGAGTAAAAAAAGACCGTTATCAAGGTCGAAAAAAACTAGTGTAAGAAGGACTAAAAAGACAGTTATCAAAGTCGACAAAATCTAGAGTAACAAGGACTAAAAAGACAGTTATCAAAGTCAAGAGAATCTAGTGTGAGAAGGATTAAAAAAACCGTTATCAAAGTCGAAAAAATCTAGTGTAAGAAGGACTAAAAAGACAGTTATAAAAGTCGAAAAAATCTAGTGTAAGAAGGACTAAAAAGACCATTATCAAAGTCGAAAAAATCTAAAGTAAGAAGGAATAATAAACCCGTTATCAAAGTCGACAAAATCTCGTGTAAGAAGGACTAAAGATACCGTTATTAAAGTCGACAAAATCTAGTGTAATAAAGACTAAAAATGTCGTTATCAAAGTGGACAAAACTTAGTGTAAGAAGGAGTAAAAAGACCGTTATCAAAGTCAACAAAAACTAGAGTAATAAGGACTAATATGGCTGTTATCAAAGTCAAGACAATCTAGTGTAAGAAGGATTAAAAAGACCATCATCAAAGTCGAAAAAATTTATTGTAAGAAGGACTAAAAATGTCGTTATGAAAGTCGAAAATATTTAGTGTAAGAAGGAGTAAAAAGACCGTTATCAAAGTGAACAAAATCTCAAGTAATAAGGACTAAACTGGCCGTTATTAAAGTCAAGAAAATCTAATGTAAGAAGGTCTAAAAAGACCGTTATCAAAGTCGAAAACATCTAGTGTAAGACGGACTAAAAATGTCGTTATCAAAGT
>NW_013674217.1:0-965 GCF_000517525.1 Limulus polyphemus | reverse complement strand
AAGGTCTAAAAAGACCGTTATCAAAGTCGAAAACATCTAGTGTAAGACGGACTAAAAATGTCGTTATCAAAGTCAACAAAATCTAGAGTAAGAAGGAGTTAAAAGACCGTTATATAAGTCAACAAAATCTAGAGTAACAAGGACTAAAGAGCCATTATAAAAGTCAAGAAAATCTAGTGTAAGAAAGACTAATAAACGATTAAGAATTTCAAAAAAAAACTAGTGTAAGACGGACTATAAAGACCGTTTTAAAGATCGACATAATCTAGTGTAAGAATGGAGTAAAAAGACCGTTATAAAAATCGACCAAATCTAGTGTAAGAAGAATTAAAATGACCGTTATCAAAGTCGAAAAAATCTAAAGTAAGAAGGTCAAAAAGACCGTTATCAAAGTCAACAAAATCTAAAGTAACAAGGATGAAAAAGCCATTATAAAAGTCAAGAAAATCTAGTGTAAGAAAGACTAATAAACCATTATGAATTTAAAAAAAATGTAGTGTAAGACGGACTATAAAGACCGTAATCAAAATCGACAAAATCTAGTGTAAAAAGTGAGTAAAAAGACCGTTATAAAAATCGACAAAATCCAGTGTAAGAAGTGAGTAAAAAGACCGTTATCAAATTCGAAAAAATATAGTGTAAGAAGGACAAAAAAACCATTATCAAATCCATCAAAATAAGTTGTAAGAAGGACTAAAAAGACCGTTATCAAAGTTTACAAAATCTAGTGTTACAAGGATGAAAAAGCCATTATAAAAGTCAAGAAAATCTAGTGTAAGAAAGACTAATAAACCATTATGAATTTCAAAAAAAAATCTAGTGTAAGAAGGACTATAAAGACCGTTAACAAAATAGACAAAATCTAGTGTAAGAAATGAGTAAAAAGACCTTTATCAAAGTCGAAAAAATATAGTGTAAGAAGGACAAAAAAACCATTATCAAATCCATCAAAATAAGTTGTAAGA
>NW_013674216.1:23321-29409 GCF_000517525.1 Limulus polyphemus | reverse complement strand
TACAGTCTAACTGATGTATAGGCGTATGTGGAGTCAGTGAAAGCCTTAGCCACAGTCTAACTGATGTATAGGTGTATGTGGAGTCAGTGAAAGCCTTAGCCACAGTCTAACTGATGTATAGGTGTATGTGGAGTCAGTGAAAACCTTAGCCACAGTCTAACTGATGTATAGGTGTATGTGGAGTCAGTGAAAGCCTTAGCCACAGTCTGACTGATGTATAGGTGTATGTGGAGTTAGTGAGAGCCTTAGCCACAGTCTAACTGATGGTTTGGCGTATGTGATGTCAGTGAGAACCCTAGCCACAGTCTAACTGATGTATAGGTGTATGTGGAGTCAGTAAGAACCTTGGCCACAGTCTAACTGATCTATAGGTGTATGTGGAGTCAGTGAAAGCCTTAGCCACAGTCTAACTGATGTATAGGTGTATGTGGAGTCAGTGAAAACCTTAGCCACAGTCTAACTCACTTATAAGCGTATGTGGAGTCAGTGCAAACCTTAGCCGCAGTCTAACTGATTTATAGGCGTATGTGGACTCAGTGAAAACCTTAGCCACAGCCTAACTGATGTTTCGGCGTATGTGGAGTCAGTTAAAACCTTAGCCACAGTGTAACTGATGTATAGGTGTATGTGGAGTCAGTCAGAACCTTAGCCACAGTCTAACTGATGTTTTGGCGTATGTGGAATCAGTGAAAACCTTAGCCACAGTCTAACTGATGTTTTGGCGTATGTGGAGTCAGTGAGAACCTTTTCCACAGTCTAACTGATGTATAGGTGTATGTGGAGTCAGTGAGAACTTTAGCCAAAGTAACTGATGTATAGGTGTATGTGGTGTCAGTGAAAACCTTAGCCACACTCTATTTATAGGTGTGTGTGTGGACGATATAAAACTAAATATACTGAATCTAGTTTCGAAACTCGCTTTAGCTATGGACTGTAAATCGAGTTGAGGCCCTTCAAAATTAGCCATTTTAAACTACACGTGCACCTAACTCTGTTCGGGGAGAGGGTGGTAAGGGAGTACTGGGTAGCGAAGCGAGCCGAGAAAAAGTTTTCATGAGAAATGTTGAAATTTGGGTGTCACTTGCCCCTTATATTCCCCTGGTAAGGCCCTATGGGAGGACATGCAAAGTTAACATCTAACTTCGTGTATTTAAAAGGACCTTCCATATTTGTGGTTCGAGATCAATATTTTCGTCCTAAACTCATTATATAAACTAGAGAAACCAGTAAACAAGAACCTTAGTAGAATGGTTGGGATGAGAGTCTGTCCAAGTATTGTATTTAACCAAAGTGAAGACTCCGCGCTGAAAACAGCTTGTTTCCGACCAGTCTCTCGGTTTATTTAATACCTCCACTGTACCGTTAGCTTTGTTCGCCTTTAATTAGAGTAAAAATATAAAAGCGGAAAATGTTGGAAGGAAAGCCTACTACATACACGTGTCTCGTATTGTATCGAGATAACCCCTATTGTGATTGATGTAACTAACGCCTCTTCCTGCTCCTGTAAGGTCACAAACTGATGACACTCAGTCAAGCCGGCCACACAAAATCTAACGGGGTGGGAAGTACTCTCAACTGAAGAGTCGTATTACTAAATACACACATACCGTCTTATCCAAACACCGGTAGAGTGCGATAAAGACTCCCTCTATTATCACCTCTTCAACTATAACACAAGCCCTAGCTGTGTAAGTAGCTAATCTCATCACCGTGATGTAAGAAACTGTAAAGTCGTTTGTAAGATACACTATAACTAATAGTTGGTGTTTTTCTTTATCTTTCACGCAGCTAAGTTCAATATGGTGTATTAAACCAGCTATAAATAAGTGTAGACCTCCAACTTTTTATTATCAACATTATTGTACAGTCTTTGTAGTATGGACGTCTTTACTATAAGGAGATTAGTCGTACGTTAAGGTAATTGATGTAAACAACTTTTAAACGGTATATATGTATAGAGAAGTGCCAACATGATTATCCTACACAAATAGCTGCTGTCGTACACTGAAGCTCTAATTCCACCATTATTGAATTTGTCTCTCGTATATCCGACATACTGAATGTAGATACATTTAGCTGACGGTGACATTTCTGAAGCGCGTGCATGTCTTCGGTCATGTGCTAATTATCCCTTACCGGACTGATATTGGCCTGTTAGAAGAGCGGGCTATCTTCATTTACCTCTCATTAGTAACCCTGAATTCCAGACATGTTTTCACCATCTAGCTGATGACAGCACGAGAGTGTAAGATCTTCTTCGGTGGAAGAAACCCCCCTCCTCCCGCTCTTCAAAAAATACCACTAATTATTTATACTAGTGTAGAGACACAACAAAAAAAAAATAATAACGAGGAGGAAACCAAACATAACGCCAAGAAAACCAAAAATTTACACAGGTTCAGAAAGAAAAAAAGAAAGTGATCTCTGATTAATCCTCAGAAACAAAATATAAAGTACACGGAGAGCAGTATTGGACTTTAAAACAGAAAACATACAAACACATGATAATGACATTACTTGTTTAAACCAGAAAATATACAAACACATGATAATGACATTACTTGTTTAAATCAGAAAACATACAAACACATGATAATGACATTACTTGTTTAAACCAGAAAACATACAAACACATGATAATGACATTACTTGTTTAAACCAGAAAACATACAAACACATGATAATGACATTACTTGTTTAAACCAGAAAACATACAAACACATGATAATGACATTACTTGTCATAGTTCTTACTATCATAGTTCTCTTCATCAACATAATACTGATAATCCCAACTATCATAGTTCTTTTCGTCAACATAGTACTGATAATCCCAACTATCATAGTTCTCTTCATCAACATAGTACTGATAATCCCAACTATCATAGTTCTCTTCGTCAACATAGTACTGATAATCCCAACTATCATAGTTCTCTTCATCAACATAGTACTGATAATCCCAGCTATAAACGTTCTCTTCATCAACATAATACTGATAATCCCAACTCTCATAGTTCTCTTCGTCAACATAGTACTGATAATCCCAACTATCATAGTTCTCTTCGTCAACATAGTACTGATAATCCCAACTATCATAGTTCTCTTCGTCAACATAGTACTGATAATCCCAACTATCATAGTTATTTTCATCAACATAGTACTGATAATCCCAACTATCATAGTTCTTTTCATCAACATAGTACTGATAATCTCAACTATCATAGTTCTCTTCGTCAACATAGTACTGATAATCCCAGCTATCATAGTTCTCTTCATCAACATAGTACTGATAATCCCAACTATAATATTTCTCTTCATCAACATAGTACTGATAATCCCAACTATCATAATTCTCTTCAGCAATATAATACTGATAATCCCAACTATCGTAGTTCTCTTCATCCACATAATACTGATAATCCCAACTATCATAGTTCTTTTCATCAACATAGTACTGATAATCCCAACTATCATAATTCTCTTCAGCAATATAATACTGATAATCCCAACTATCGTAGTTCTCTTCATCCACATAATACTGATAATCCCAACTATCATAGTTCTCTTCATCCACATAATACTAACAAAACAATTATGATTTTTACTCAGTAGTGAAACTATTTACGATAAAACAATGACGTTTCATTAATAACAAAAGTATTGATATCATAACAATGATGTTTCATCATCAGTCAAAATACTGACGTTTGTTTAACAGTTGAATAATTGATAATACAGCCATGACATTTCATCAACAAAGTACTGAAAACACAATAATAGCGTTTTATCAACAGGGAAAATACTGGTTACACAACACAGACGTTTCATCAACAGTCAAAGTACTGAAAACACAATAATAGCGTTTTATCAACAGGGAAAATACTGGTTACACAACAATGACGTTTCATCAACAGTCAAAGTACTGAAAACACAATAATAGCGTTTTATCAACAGGGAAAATACTGGTTACACAACACTGACGTTTCATCAACAGTCAAAGTACTGAAAACACAATAATAGCATTTTATCAATAGGGAAAATACTGGTTACACAACACAGACGTTTCATCAACAGTCAAAGTACTGAAAACACAATAATAGCATTTTATCAACAGGGAAAATACTGGTTACACAACACAGACGTTTCATCAACGGTCAAAGTACTGAAAACACAATAATAGCGTTTTATCAACAGGGAAAATACTGGTTACACAACACTGACGTTTCATCAACAGTCAAAGTATTGAAAACACAATAATAGCATTTTCTCAACAGGGAAAATACTGGTTACACAACACAGACGTTTCATCAACGGTCAAAGTACTGAAAACACAATAATAGCGTTTTATCAACAGGGAAAATACTGGTTACACAATACTGACGTTTCATCAACAGTCAAAGTACTAAAAACACAATAATAGCATTTTATCAACAGGGAAAATGCTGGCTACACAATACTGATGTTTCATCAACAGCCAAAGCACTAAAAACATAACAATGACATTTTATGGACAGTCAAAGTTCTGATAACAAACACTATCATCCAATCAAAGACTAGTTGCTTATTTCGTCATCCAAAATTTTTCATTACTTCGATTTTTTTGCCTGAAACCGGCAAACATGATCAGTATAACCACACGTGTTTAGTCTGAAACCGACATAATTGATCAGCTTAAGTTCACGTGTCTTACCTGAAACCGAAAAATGTTTTTTTTATATTCAGTTCTGTAACAGATACACATCATCTTTAGACAAATTTCATGAGATATAATTTTTCTTAGTTTTATCGTTATATTTTACTCTACTCGACTTTAAAAACTCGTATTTTTGAGTCATATTTAACAGGTTTCCAGTTACAATGCACATAATCTTTCATTTTAGAAGTATTAAAATGGTTATGTCAGTTATTCAAGGATAGGAAACCACTAAGGTGATAATAAAAGTACGACACTTGTTAAAACTTTATACTTTAACAAACATAACATGGGACGACCATCAGGGATTTCGTTTAAAGAATATTAAAAACCTATTGGCAAATCTCCTAATCGTTTCACGACTCATATAGATTTAAATACGTCATCACCCCTGGCAAAAATCAGTTGTAAGTAAAAACTCATACATAACGACATTTAAAAGGTACACTCTACATAGGTTACCAGCAACTTTCTTACTAATTACAAATGTCATATGGTTCTCAAAATACAACACTCTACATAGGTTACCAGCAACTTTCTTACTAATTACAAATGTCATATGGTTCTCAAAATACAACACTTTACATAGGTTACCAGCAACTTTCTTAATGATTATAAATGTCATATGGTTCTCAAAATACAACACTTTACATAGGTTACCAGCAACTTTCTTAATGATTATAAATGTCATATGGTTCTCAAAATACAAAGAATTCTGCAACTGATAGGGTCTAAGTGATTTTAACATCACGTCATCTTCAAAATACAAACATGCAAAACCTGGTACGTCTGTTGTTAATAAATAAAAGTCACAAAATGTTCCCAGAACACCAAGCGGCAAAATTATAGATAGATATTCTTAGGTGATAACAACAAACGTATGTACTCCCTAGGTCACAATACATAACAGTTCAGATCAGGTCACAATAACACATAACAGTTCAAATCTGGTCACAATAACACATAACAGTTCAAATCTGGTCACAATAACACATAACAGTTCAGATCTAGTCACAATAACACATAACAGTTCAAATCTGGTCACAATAACACATAACAGTTCAAATCTGGTCACAATAACACATAACAGTTCAGGTCATGTCACAATAACACAAAACAGTTCAGGTTATGTCATAATAACGCATAACAGTTTAGGACATGTCACAATAACACATAACAGTTCAAATCAAGTCAGAATAACACATAACTGTTCAAATCGGGTCACAATAACACATAACAGTTCAGGTCAGGTCACAATAACACATAACAGTTCAGATCTGGTCACAGTAACACATAACAGTTCAGATGAAGTCACAATAACACATAAAAGCTAAGATCAAGTCACAATAACACATAATAGTTCAGATCAGGTCACAATAACACATAATAGTTCAGA
>NW_013674216.1:17146-22636 GCF_000517525.1 Limulus polyphemus | reverse complement strand
AAAATAGGTGGCGTGACACTAGTCACGTGACCTCGCTGACACAACAATAACATATATGCAATTAAAATCAGGTCATAACAAAAAATACACAATTGTTCTAACTACATTCATGCTCTAAAACAACGCTTTAATTGTTCTAACTACAATCAGTCCTGGTCAAACACCCAGTTTTTTCTAACTACAGTCACGTCCTGAACCAAAACTCTAATTTTTTTTAACTATAATGACGTCCAGATCCAAGGCCCTAATTCTTCTAACTTTCGTCACGTCCTGAACAAACACCCTAATTGTTCTTATTGCATTTAGTCCTGATCAAACACCCTAATTGTTCTTACAACAGTTAGTCCTGATCAAACATCCTAATTGTTCTAACTATAGTCAAGTCTTGGTCCAACACCCTAACAGTTCTAACTACAATTACGTCCTGGTCCAACATTCTAATTGTTCTAATTACAGTTAGTTCTAGTCCAACACCCTAATTGTTCTAACTATAGTCATGTTCTGATCCAACATCCTAATTGTTCTAATTACAGTCAGTCTTAGTCAACACCCTAATTGTTCTAACTGTATTCAAGTCCTGGTCCAACACTCTAATTGTTCTAACTACAGTTACGCCCTGGTCCAACACCCTAAATGTTCTAACTAAAGTCATATCCTCATACAACATCCTAATGCTCTAACTACAGTCAGTCCTGCTCCAACACCCTAAATGTTCTAACTACAGTCATATCCTGGTCCAACACTCTAATTAATTGTTCTAAACAACAGTCATTTCCTCATACAACACCGTAAGATATATAAGCAGCGTTTAACCAAGCTAGTCCTTTTACATAATAAAACACAACCAAGATATATACATTTTTTAAACAAGTTTATCTATTTACACAATATAACACGTACAAGATACATAAACTCTAATTTTATCCAATTTCACAATACAACATATTCAAGATATAAAACATGTACCAAAGAAACCGATAAGCTTGTTTAGTGTAGCATTACAACACATCTTTATAATATCGTGTTTTATTGAACTTCAAGCAATATTTTATTATAACCAGATCCAGAAGAACACAACTTAACAACACTCTTTATCTGGAGATATGCTATACTTCATCGCACACACGAACTCTAACAAGTTCTCAAGCCATGTGGATCTTAATTGACTTGCACAACAACGGGATCTTATTTCAGTGTATATACACTTAACTTAAAAATACTTACACAGTGTGGTTTTCTAAAAATGGAAAACATTATACTGTGTACGTGTTTCGTCAAAATACAGATTTTAAAGTTTGAGAATAAAATATAAAAGTTTCAGAAACACGAACTACATTCTAGCCTAAAACAGTGGGTACGGTAAACCTACCTATAAGCGTTTCTACCCTTTAAAGTAGATCCTGACAAAGCAGAATTCTGATGCTCAAATTCTGCAGACAGGGACCACCTGGTTAGCTCCACCCCCAGCAGCCACGGGGCGGGGTTTGCTGTCTACACCCTGCTATACCTCGTCCATTGACTGATTAAACTTGACAGTTAGCTCGATCCTCCTTGCCTACCATCTTTTCCTTCGTTGGTAGGCCAATCGACATATTCCTCCAGCCTCTCGTTATCCCATGTCTCCCACTGCTAGTAGAGAAGTATACCGTGTTGAGTTTTTTTTCCTCGTCGCAAAGACTGGGACTTTGTGATCGCTGCGTCAACCTATCCTGCTGGCTCGTTGTGAGCCATTAGGGGCGGAGACTGGGCAGCAGCACGTTCTATCGGTGGAGCCTCCTAGTGGTGACCAACTGCGCTTGTAACAACATTTTGCCATAAACTCTGCGTCTTGCAGAAGTCAAGTTGGTAGTAGTAGAAGAAATTAAGCCGAGATGTTGGTGCCGTCAGATATGATGGCAGCCCAGTCCAAACTGCTGTACCAGCTGAACAAGTTCTACGGGGAACGGGTGCACGCTCGCAAAGCGGCCGTCGCTAAAACGGTTCGAGACGTCTGTAAAGTTGTGCAGGACGTGCTGAAAGAGGTGGAGGTGCAGGAACCCCGTTTTATCTCCTCGCTAAATGAATGTAACAGCAGGTTCGATGGCTTGGAGGTGCTCTCACCGACCGAGTTCGAAGTGATCCTTTACCTCAACCAGATGGGGGTGTTTAACTTCGTAGACGACGGCTCTTTACCTGGCTGTGCCGTCTTGAAGCTCAGTGACGGCCGGAAGCGTTCCATGTCGCTCTGGGTAGAGTTCATCACGGCCTCGGGTTATCTGTCCGCTCGGAAAATTCGCAGCCGTTTTCAAACGCTCGTGGCTCAGGCGTGTGATAAGAGCAGTTACAGGGACGTGGTCAAGATGGTCGCCGACACTACGGAGGTGAAACTACGAATCAGAGAACGCTATGTAGTGCAGATCACACCAGCGTTCCGCTGCAGCGGACTTTGGCCGCGGTCAGCAGCCCACTGGCCAATCCCACACATCCCTTGGCCCAACCCCAACCTGGTAGCCGAAGTGAAAGCTGAAGGATTTGATCTGTTGTCCAAGGACTGCATTTCCCTGCAGGGTAAACAATCTTCAATGGAAGGTGACGCTTGGGTGTTACACTTCATGGAAGCTGAGAACAGCCTGCTTAGCGGCGGCTGTCGGAAGAAGTGTCTGAGCATCCTGAAGACGATGCGGGACCGCCACCTGGATCTGCCCGGCAACCCCGTCACGAGCTACCATCTCAAGACCTTACTACTGTACGAATGTGAGAAGCACCCCCGTGAGCTGGAGTGGGACGAGGCCTGTCTGGGTGACCGACTGAACGGTATTCTATTACAGATGATCTCGTGTCTACAATGTCGCCGTTGTCCACATTACTTCCTCCCCCAGCTCGACCTCTTCAAGGGGAAGTCTGCAAGCTCTCTCGAGAATGCAGCCAAGCAGTGCTGGCGCCTGACCCGAGAACTGCTGACCAATCCTCGGTCATTAGAAAAGTTGTAATCATTCAAACTGATTCACTAACATTCAGAAAACCTTTGTTATGCGGGACGCATCTGTTGGAAAAGAGTTAAAGACATTTGTTACGCGGGACTAAACTACTGGTAAGGAATTAAAGAGCATTGTTGTTTAAACTGCAACTGTTGGAAAATAATTAAAAGACCTTTATTACGCGAAGTTGAACTGTTGGAAAAAAAATTAAACACCGTTGTTACACGGGATGTAACTGCTGGACAAGTACATTTTGTCGCCACGAATACAGACGTCGGTAGGCTGAAGGTTGGAAGAGTTTAACCTTGACAGTCATGTTATAAAATCAGAAAACTGAGATTCCAAGAACTCACACGTTATCCAGGGAGGAGATATGCGGTCATCAGAAATTTTCTGGATCATTTCCAATCTAAACCTCCAGGTTTTATTTCTCCCGACCCGTTCGACTTAGCGGATTCTAACGTTAATCGTATTTCCAGTACGGGACTGCTGATATAACGAACGTGAAGGACGAGCGATGTTCGCTGCTTACCACAAGGTAAAGAAATGATGTTAGATGTTCAAAAATTAAAAACATTGTTGACTATTTTCGGTGTGTATCGGAGAAAATCTTGTTAAGAAAAAAAGATTTTGAAGTATTTAAGAAACTCCTTTTTCTTGAGATTATTTATTTAGGATCGTCATGTATAATTCGTTATCTGTTAGTAGTAACTAGTTCTGTATGCTGTAGTTGTATATTTCTTTTTCTGTACAGTAAACTACTGAGAAATTGGCTTTCTGTCTTCTGTCTACTTGCTGTACTCTGTGATCACACACACACGAAACTAATAAACTTTAAGTACAAAAAATAATGAAGGTCTTTTAGCGGTTTTTTAAAGCTTATTACAGTTCTAAACAAAATAATGAAAATAGACTCTTGTGTAACTGACACACACTCTCTTTTGGAAAAGCGGCGACAAAACGTTTAACTGTCACGTGCGTATAATTAGAGAATTTTTCTAGTTAGCACTGTTGAAGTTTGTGTTACGACATCTCAAAAAACCAATAAACAATAATTACCATGACTGATTAGGTTCTGGTTCAACATCTGTGGAAATTCGCTTCGTTTTCCTGATGTTAAGAAACATATTTCGTTTTGTTTTTTATTAAATGGTGTAGTTCAAAGGTCATATTTCTCTTCCAAAATTCTGCTGGAACAAAATTAGTTTGTACAAACACACATTTCAAACTTTAAGTCAATGTTGAAGTTTGCCAAATACAAATGATATATGAAAACTAAAACATCTACCTTACCTTGTCTTCTACCACAGTGAGGACTGTGTAAGACTGTGTTTGCTGCAATCCGAGCGGCTGCCATACATACGGGGTAAATTGTAGGAGAAAAACAGATACTACCAGAAGCCTCAGACAGGCATATCACCATTTTCATTTAATCCAACGTCCACCGTATGCCGACCAACTCCTCTCATTGCTAAACTTGGACTATGGATAATGTATGTATATATATATACTTTCACGTGCAAAAAATTAAAATAATTTGCTTCAAAGAAAAGAACACAGACTTTTACGATTTTAATTGTGTTCCCAGAACTGAAACAGACAGAGCCCCTGGTGAAGTAGGAACTGTTGATATATATATATATGGATTACATTCATCAGCTTTATAAGCTATACCACAATACAAGAATGTATAGATTATACAGCATTATTATGATATCTCAGCTATACCACAATACAAGAATGTATAGATTATACAGTATTATTATGATATCTCAGCTATACCACAATACAAGAATGTATAGATTATACAGCATTATTATGATATCTCAGCTATACCACAATATAAAAATGTATAGATTATGCAACAATATTATGATATCTCAGCTATACCACAATACAAGAATGTATAGGTTATGCAACATTATTATGATATCTCAGCTATACCACAATACAAGAAGTATAGATTATACAGCATTATTATGATATCTCAGCTATACCATAATATAAAAATGTATAGATTATGCAACAATATTATGATATCTCAGCTATACCACAATACAAGAATGTATAGAATATACAACATTATTATGATATCTCAGCTATACCACAATACAAGAATGTATAGGTTATGCAACATTATTATGACATCTCAGCTATACCACAATACAAGAATGTATAGGTTATGCAACATTATTATGACATCTCAGCTATACCACAATACAAGAATGTATAGATTATACAACATTATTATGATATCTCAGCTATACCACAATACAAGAATGTATAGATTATACAACATTATTATGATATCTCGGCTATACCACAGTACAAGAATGTATAGGTTATGCAACATTATTATGATATCTCAGCTATACCACAATACAAGAATGTATAGATTATACAACATTATTATGATATCTCAGCTATACCACAATACAAGAATGTATAGATTATACAACATTATTATGATATCTCAGCTATACCACAATACAAGAATGTATAGATTATACAACATTATTATGATATCTCAGCT
>NW_013674216.1:13050-16763 GCF_000517525.1 Limulus polyphemus | reverse complement strand
AATTAGCGTTCACGTTTTCGGTCCCGTTTGAAAGCCATCACAACATTTCTATGGGATCCTGTGTGATAACTTCTTAACTAGAATTTATAATTGTACGTGAAACAGACTTAGCTTCAGCGTGTCATGCAGGTCAGATTAACACATTTGCGATCAAGTTAACACAGCTGCAGAAAATGTCTCTAATTTATCCTAAAATGTTTAAATCGAATCATGAGGGTGAGTAAATAATGAAAAACCCACGGTATTTCCATGCTTATAGTGCCGTATTCCTATTTTAAAAGTTTCAATGACGTATTCTGTTTAAACTGCACAGCTGTAAAAGTAAATTAAACTCCAGTTTAATACGAGACTCAAGGAGATAGTGATCTAATTCTAGCTGTTACTGTTCTACAGAACTCTGGAGTGATCTAAATGTAGCTGTTACTGTTCTATACAACTCCCAGGTGATATATTTGTAGCTGTTACTGTTCTAAAGAACACCAGAGTGATATACTTGTAGCTGTTACTGTTCTATAGAACTCTAGAATGATATAGTTGTACCTATTACTGTTCTATATAAGTCTATAGTGATATAATTGTAGCTGTTACCGTTCTATAGAACTCTAGAGTGATATGGTTGTGGCTGTTACTGTTCTATAGAAGTCTATGGTGATATAGTTGTAGCTGTTACTGTTCTATAGAAGTCTATAGTGATATAGTTGTTGCTGTTACCGTTCTATAGAACTCTATAGTGATATAGTTGTAGCTGTTACTGTTCTATAGAAGTCTATAGTGATATAGTTGTAGCTGTTACCGTTCTATAGAACTCTATAGTGATATAATTGTAGCTGTTACTGTTCTACAGAACTCTAGAATGATATAGTTGTAGCTGTTTTTGTTTTATAGAACTCTAGAATGATATAGTTGTAGCTGTTACTGTTCTATAGAACTCTATAGTGACATAGTTGTAGCTGTTACTGTTCTATGGAAGTCTATAATAATATAGTTGTAGCTGTTACTGTTCTACTTTGGTGTGTGTGTATATTTAAATATTCTTCCACCTTTGTGTGTTTATATATAGGTATTCTTCCACCTTGGTTTCTATATATAGGTATTCTTCAACCTTGGTTTGTATATGTAGGTATTCTTCCACTTTTGTGTGTTTATATATAGATATTCTTCCACCTTGGTTTCTATATATAAGTATTCTTCCACCTTGGTTTCTATATATAAGTATTCTTCCACCTTGGTTTCTATATATAAGTATTCTTCAACCTTGGTTTATATATATATAAGTATTCTTCCACCTTGGTTTCTATATATATAGGTATTCTTCCACCTTGGTTTGTATATATAGGTATTCTTCAACCTTGGTTTCTATATATAAGTATTCTTCCACCTTGGGTTCTATATATAGGTATTCTTCCTCCTTGGTTTGTACTATATATAGGTATTCTTCCACCTTGGTTTGTATATATAGGTATTCTTCCACCTTGGTTTCTATATATAGGTATTCTTCCACCTTGATATATATTGTTTGTTTGTAATTATGCACAAAGCTACACAATGGGCTATCTGTGCTCTGCCTACCACGGGTATTGAAACCCGGTTTCTAACGTTGTAAGTCCGCAGACATACCTCTGTGCCACTGAGGGGCCCTTGATATGTATAGGTATTCTTCCATCTTGGTTTGTATATATGGGTATTCTTCCACCTTGGTGTGTGTTTATATATAGGTATTCTTCTACCTTGATTTGTGTATATATAGGTATTCTTCCACCTTGGTATGTATGTATAGGTATTTTTCCACCTTGGTATTTATATATAAGTATTCTTCCACCTTGGTTTGTATATATAGGTATTCTTCCACCTTTGTTTCTATATATATAGGTATTCTTCCACCTTGATATGTATTGTTTGTTTGTAATTATGCACAAAGCTACACAATGGGCTATCTGTGTTCTGCCTACCACAAGTATTGAAACCCGGTTTCTAGCGTTGTAAGTCCGCACACATACCGCTGTGGCACTGTGGGGCCCTTGATATGTATATAAAGGTATTCTTCCACCTTTGTATGGATATATAGGTATTCTTCCATTGCTCTAATGAACTCTTTCCTTCCCACTATTTGTTGTTGATGTTCAATTCTGTTGTCATAAGAAAAATGTTACTTAACCATCATGTTGTTGCTGTTGTCGTGACCAACAGAGACCCTCGCCAACTGTATTGTTGATGTAGTTTTGTTTTCCTGACAAGTAAGATCCGTTCACTTTGATACAGTTTCAGTTTTCTAGCCAATAAAAACTGAATCGCCCTCGTCGTGTTGTTGTTCTGACCAATTAAAGCACTTTCATGTACCTTTGTTTCTTGACCATAAGAAACATTCCATCTAATCCTCATCTGCATATAATTATATCTTCCTGACAAATTAAACCTAACCCTAACCTAACTTAATTTTGTTTTCCTCACCAATAGTAACAATCTATTGAACTAACTCTTTGATACAGATTTATTTTTCTGATCAACGAAAACCTCCCATCTAACTCATGTTTTCTTGTTCTCTCCAATAAAAAAAAAATAAAGTTTCATTTATTTGTTGTATTATAAATGTTCATAATTTATTATGTTTTATTCAGTTTTATATTACTTACTGCATTGTCTTTAAGCCTAGTACTCCATAATAAACTGCACTGGCAGCTGGTTTCTCTTAAAAACGATGTTCTCAGGTACTGAATTTTCTAATAGTGCTGCCTCACGATCTTACAAACGTTAATCTTAGGTAGTAAGTGTTCCTACCGTTTTGCGTAACGAAGAAAAGGTTTCTAGTAAGAATGTTTTTTTTTATTGAAAACAGGAATTAATACGTAGCATTCACATAGTTATTGAAACTAGTGAACGATCTACATGTCTTGGATAATAAGTCAGATTATCTAGCGATGTACATAACCCTGATAGTAAATCAGATTAGTTAGTGATGTATACCGCATAGACAATATGTCCAATTAGTCAGCAATCTACATAACCCGGATAGTAAATCAGTTTAGTCAATGATGTATATCGCATAGACAATAAGTCAGATTAGTCAGCGATCTACATAACCCTGATGGTAAATCAGATTAGTTAGTGATGTATACCGCATAGACAATAAATCAGATTAGTCAGCGATCTACATAACCCGGATAGTAAATCAGATTAGTTAGTGATGTATATCGCATAGACAATATGTCCAATTAGTCAGCGATCTACATAACCCGGATAGTAAATCTAATTAGTTAGTGATGTATACCGCATAGAAAATAAGTCAGATTAGTCAGTGATGTACCTGAAATAGACAGTAAGTCAGACTAGTCAGTGGTGTACACAATCTGAAAAACAGTTTACCATACTAACTAAACCTAAACAAAATGTCTTCAGTTTATGCTGGAACATTCCCATCAGTACATCTCTCTACATTAGGCCTAATTAGCTTCTAGTTTCTCAGCAGCAAAATAAAGTCACTGCAGAGTTAAAGTAGCTTAGTTTAAAATAACAAACAACTCAATAGTGCAACAATATTGAGCTTGTGAAGCCGACTTTAAATCTTCCTAGTTCAAGGTAATAAAGAGTGTTTTAAAACTGAATAGTGTAACAATATTGAGCTTGTGAAGCCGACTTTAAATCTTCCTAGTTCAAGATAATAAAGAGTGTTTTAAAACTGAATAGTGTAACAATATTGAGCTTGTGAAGCCGACTTT
>NW_013674216.1:9366-12237 GCF_000517525.1 Limulus polyphemus | reverse complement strand
GGGGGATTGACCGTCACATTATAACGCCCATACGGCTGAAAGGGCGAGCATGTTTGGCGTGACAGGGATTCGAACCCGCGACCCGCAGATTGCGAGTCGAGTGCCCTAACCACCTGGCCATGCCGGGCCCTCGTACATAAGTTACAGTAGAATTGTCATGTGCATAGCTTGGGTTTTTATGTGAATTAAGGTCGTAGTGGTTGAGTCAGATTGTGTCCTACTCGAGCATGCAAGGCTGATTCGTCAGTTTATTACTGATTCCCTAATTCTGTGATTGGGACAGTTTAAATTAATCTGAACTGACGATTTCATTAGCTCTCTGAGCCTTCGTATGTCTACGGCACAGAATGCGTAGTTTACTTTCTAGGATAAACTAATGGATTACTATGATGGCATAACGAAGTTTTTGTTTCAATAGTTTCGACGACTGTACCAAGTCCTCGATAGTTACGTCGTTAGTTTTCTATTTTACGTATCTGAGCATCAATGCTGTCTATTCTAGAAGTAAACAGCAATAAAAAAAGGCTTAGCCCTTCACGTTGAGTACATGTGCTGTAGGTTGTTAATACAGGTTTTGAGTTGTATTGTCTCCTCTGTTAATTGCATACTAGGTGTAGCCAAGTGGTTGAATTGCTCGTACTGTGATTCGAGGGTTCGTGACTCGCTACCAAATGCCGCTTTGACGCCAGGAGTGCGTTATAAGAGTGACTGTTAAATCCTACTCTTTGGTCGGACAAGAGTACCTCAAGAGTTGTGGTGGGTACTGTTGACCAGCAACCTTCCCTCTAGCCTGTCACTTCCAAGGTATGGACGACTATGTGCAAACACCCCTAAGTCAAAATGTGCACGAGATTGTTAGATATACAAAAACATTAGAAATTAATTTGTACTTCTTTTATGAAAACATTTCTAACACATTCGTTTTTTACGTCATCAAACGTCGTTACAGTTTGAATGATGAAAAATGCTTATGAGATAAAACACTTTAAATTGAAATATAATGATTAAGTCCCTGAGGTTTTTCGTATCAGTATAAGGTGTTGTAAGTCACAACTTGATACGACTGGAAGGTGAAACACCATTCTAAGATAACGGCAGGTCTGAAAATACGATCAGCAACAGAAAACAATATAACATTTAGGGAATAAAAACTGACTATACAACCTGCTGGCTAAACGTTCATGAACGTCCTATAATTCAATACTTTGGTTTTCATGATTACACCCGAAGAATATCCTGACCACTTTATGCGCATGCTCCGTTCATTAGATGACAAATTAAAACTCCATACACATTGGTTCACTTAAGAAACGCCCACATTAGCCACGTGTTTTTGTCTCAAACAAAACAGGAATTCCTGGTTCCCTTTGTTATAAGTCAAAATACAGTGTATAATATTGTTAAATATAAATATAATGTGAAATTAAAAAATATAATATTGTTAAAGATTGAAATACGGTGTATAATCCTGAGAACATAGTATTGTTAAAGATTGAAATACGGTGTATAATCCTGAGAACATAGTATTGTTAAAGATTGAAATACGGTGTATAATCCTGAGAACATAATATTGTTAAAGATTAAATACGGTGTATAACCTGAGAACATAGTACTGTTAAAGATCGAAATACGGTGTATAATCCTGAGAACATAGTATTGTTATGGATCGAAATACGGTGTATAATCCTGAGAACATAGTACTGTTAAAGATCGAAATACGGTGTATAATCCTGAGAACATAGTACTGTTAAAGATCGAAATACGGTGTATAATCCTGAGAACATAGTACTGTTAAAGATCGAAATACGGTGTATAATCCTGAGAACATAGTACTGTTAAAGATCGAAATACGGTGTATAATCCTGAGAACATAGTATTGTTAAAGATCGAAATACAGTGTACAATGTGTAGAACTATACAAATACTTTTCTCCGCATTAAAATACTTTTATTTGCTAGTTTTCGGCCCTCTAACCGGAGTCTTCATCGGGCAACAATGTACAGGGCAATAAAAATCGTTTATCTGAGGAACACTGCTTTGATATAGGTGTCTAGGCAACAATCGTAACAATAACTGACATCTTTTATTAGAGTTATTAACCATATAGAAATTATGACAAATACAGAATTAACTGTGAGAGAGATTTAACCTTTCACACAAATTGAATAGTCAACATCTCAGTCTTTGGATCTGTATAACAGTATAAAACGTTATATACACTGTTGTCTCAATATAATGAATGTAAAAAATAAATACAATTGTAGGTGTTACATAGAAAAATAACTTGCTCATATTTCAAATGATAATAGTGTGCTTTGTTACAGCAAAGCCACATGGGGATATCTACTGTGTCCACCAAGGGGCATCAAACCCATGAGTTTAGCGTTTTAAATCCGAAGTCTTACCACTGGAGACAATAATACATTGTAGAATTAAAGGTTTAATTATACGTCGATACTACGACAGATGATATGTTTTATATCTTTGATAAGTGACTTCCATGCAGTATTGAGTAGTTGTGGATGGCAATAGCTTCTTTGATTTTTCTTCGTTTGGTGTTTTTTTCTGTCTATTATTTTTAGATCTATTATATAATTGTTTTCCTGAACGTGAAAACTTTAGCTGATGTGTTTATAGCACGGTTGTTAATATCCATTTCAACCTTACCTGTAACGGGTGCTGTGTTTATTACACTCACACCGAAGTTTAACTTTAGCTGATGTGTTTATAGCACGGTTGTTAATATCCATTTCAACCTTACCTGTAATGGGTGTTGTGTTTATTACACTCACACCGAAGTTTAACTTTAGCTGATGTGTTTATAGCACGGTTGTTAATATCCATTTCAACCTTACCTGTAACGGGTGTTGT
>NW_013674216.1:0-8366 GCF_000517525.1 Limulus polyphemus | reverse complement strand
GTTTATTACACTCACACCGAAGTTTAACTTTAGCTGATGTGTTTATAGCACGGTTGTTAATATCCATTTCAACCTTACCTGTAACGGGTGCTGTGTTTATTACACTTACACCGAAGTTTAACTTTAGCTGATGTGTTTATAGCACGGATGTTAATATCCATTTCAACCTTACCTGTAACGGTTGTTGTGTTTATTACACTCACACTGAAGTTTAACTGTGTTAAGAATGAACAATATATTTTTATATGTAATACCTTTGATTGCATTTTCCTTATGTTTATTATGTTGAAGTTATCGATTCAATGTGTATAAGGTGTTTGGATGTATCTTCACCAAAATAGTATGGATGTTCATAAGGTCCATGGAAATATACATATAAATTTTCAATTTTACATTTTGTGTTTTGCGGTTTTTATGGGCGTTTTTTCATTTTTTTTTACCACTACTTTGCCCCCTGTTGATGGATCTGCACCAAATAATAAGGAGATACATATAAACTTGCAGTTTCACATTTTGTGTTTTACAATTTTTATGGCCGCTTTTTTTTGTGTGTGTTACAATTATATATAAGGGAAGCAACTTTTTATATCCTATGATAACCTTTCATTAATCATGAATTTGCATAACTTCCGTCCAAAGGACGGGTACTCTAGCTAGTTCGTCATAACTTCTATATGATTAATAACTTTTATACCAGATGTCAGTTATTGTTGCGATTGTTGTCTGGATAAGTGATTTATCGCAATGTTACACAGATAAATAAATTTGTATTTCTCAGTACATTGTTGCCCGATGAAGGCCGAAAACTCGCAAATAAAAGTATTTGAACGTAGAGAAAAGTCAGTGTATAATTCTACATATTAATTTAACCATTTTATGAGTCTTAAAAAAAAAACAATACAATATATAATTCTAAGAATATATATAGCATTTTGAAAACTGAAACAGAAATCTAAATACCAAGAATTTTTACCTTAATATCAGCAGCACACAAAAGGTGATTGGAAGTTGTAGCGGCCTAATTAAAAGCGTATGTTAATACAAATTAAAATCTAGAACTCCGAAAAAGCCATTCTTTAGCTACAACTCTAAGATTACTGAAGAGTTTTAACTTAAATAGTTTTTATTGAAATCTTGTTGTAAATTACAACACAAATCTAGGAGCAATATAACAATCTTTTCATTGAAATCTTGATACAAATTATTACATAAATTTAGGAAAAATATAATTTTTTGTTCGAATCTTAATACACGTTACCACACAATGCTAGGAACAATATAATATAATTTTTTGTTCGAATCTTAATACACGTTACTACAAAATGCTAGGAACAATATAATATTATTTTTTGTTCGAATCTTAATACACGTTACTACAAAATGCTAGGAACAATATAATATTATTTTTAGTTCGAATCTTAATACACGTTACTACAAAATGCTAGGAACAATATAATATTATTTTTAGTTCGAATCTTAATACACGTTACTACAAAATGCTAGGAACAATATAATATACATTTTTTGTTCGAATCTTAATACACGTTACCACACAATGCTAGGAACAATACAATTAACTTTTTTGTTCGAATCTTAATACACGTTACCGCACAATCCTAGGAACAATATAATATTATTTTTTGTTCGAATCTTAATACACGTTACTACAAAATGCTAAGAACAATATAATATAATTTTTTGTTCGAATCTTAATACACGTTACCACACAATGCTAGGAACAATACAATTAACTTTTTGTTCGAATCTTAATACATATTACTACACAATGCTAGAAACAATATAATATACATGTTTTGTTCGAATCTTAATACACGTTACTACACAAATACATCTCGTGGTAAGTTCAATAATGCTTTGTGCTAATATATGGACATGGATCACTGTTATCTAAAATTGTGGATTATTCTTTATATTGACTAAGTTATTTTTGTGTAAAAACGTGTTGCAGGGTTCTTAAAATAAAGTAACAAACCCCTCCACTATAAAACATGTCTCATTACAGTAGACTTACAGAGTCAGTCGTATTGTTGTAAAACCCTCCACTACAGGACAAATCACAATAACAACATAAGAACTGGTTAGTTTAGCTTGCTAACAACGTAAAAACGGATTAGTCTAGCTAGCTAAAAACATAAGAACTGGTTAGTTTAGCTAGCTAACAACATAAGAACTGGTTAGTTTAGCTTGCTAACAACGTAAGAACGGATTAGTCTAGCTAGCTAACAACATAAGAACGGATTAGTCTAGCTAGCTAACAACATAAGAACGGGTTAGTCTAGCTAGCTAACAACATAAGAACGGATTAGTCTAGCTAGCTAACAACATAAGAACGGGTTAGTCTAGCTAGCTAACAACATAAGAACGGATTAGTCTAGCTAGCTAACAACATAAGAACGGATTAGTCTAGCTAGCTAACAACATAAGAACGGGTTAGTCTAGCTGACTAACAACACAAGAGCGTGTTAGTCTAGATAGCCTAAGATAACCATAAAATCACAATGTTTCCTGCTGCACCATGCTTTTCTGTCTTTCCCAAACACACTCGAACCCAAATCCTGGTTAAACTGTATATTGAGAAGAGGAGCCGGTCATTAGGTGAACGATGGGCCACAGGCTCGTGTCTATCTTCTCCCCAGTGTGTACCCGACTATCAAGTAACCGTTGATCGATGACAAAATAACGGTCTTGCCCTCACTTTAATTTCATTTACCGTATAGTAGAAGAGACTAGAACTTGTACTCAGTCGAAGGTTGTAAATTGCGGAAGAAACTTCAATTATCGCCGATCTACCACCAGCGAAGTCGGGGAAGGTGAACGCTGTTGTTTTTAGAAGCATGTCAACCAACGCTGAGGAAACTTAGTTATACACGAATCAACCAGGGTAGCCGTTACCCTGGCAACAAAAATTTTATGGATGTTTATTATGGAAGATGGAGTTCATTATTATTACTGTACATGTACAATGTAAACCCAAGTCATCACTCCAAACAACTGCTGGTCATTTCTTGTTCACACACCAATTTTAAATACACAAATCCACACTCTTATGTGTACACGAACAAAGAATTAGGGTAAAATATACTTTATCAAAAGTAAGTTTCTACTAATTTTGGCATTTTAATTTTATAAATCTTAACTTTATGATATAGATGACCCTTAAACTGTTCACTAGGAGTATCTTGGTTTGGTCTCCGACTCTTATCGTATTCCGTTATTTTTAATTTAAATCAAGTTTAATTAGATGCTATCGCTCTATCACTTCTTTAAAAATGGGTCTCTTTCGTCTAAGATGTAATTAAATATTTGTAGAAAAAAGTTCGTTTTCAACAGATAAAAGTTATTCATTTCAAGTAAAAACCACGTTGGCTTGCTGTGATTAAAGGTAGCATAAAATAACTCCTGACTGTTAACAAATAACCCCCATTTAACCGTCAGAGAGCATATGAAGGTATTTGATAAAATGGTGTGTATCATGAATCACTGGTTACAAAGACTGAATCAACGTTTACGAAGACTGTAGACCACTGTTTACAAAAACTGTATATTATTGTTTACAAAGACTTTAGATCATTGTTTACAGTAGGTCACTGTTTACCAAGACTGTACATAATGTTTTCATGAGACTATACATCATTGTTAACAAATGTTATATATCATTGTTTACAAAGTTTCTGTTGTTGTTACCCTAAATGTTTATTTTTCTGGCAGCTTTTTATATTAATTTATTGTAATTGATTTTAAAGGAATATGAAGAAGATTTCAACCTGTTCTGATACATATCATTGTCTCTAACCGCCACTAATATAACATCTAAGTTGCTCGCTATGCTTGGTCTTAATGATATCAGCTTTGAGATCCGAGGAACGAAGAAACGATGAGAGATCGCCCTGCCTCATCAAAGATACGCCACAAATAGTGGCATTCACTGATAACTAACACTGTGGATCACTGTTAACTAATACTGTGGATCACTGTTTACTAATTCTGTGGATCACTGTTTACTAATACTGTGGGTCACTGTTTACTAACACCGTGGATCACTACTAACTAACATTTTGGATCATTGTGTACTAACACTGTGGATCAATGTTAACTAACACTTTGTGTCATTGTTTACTAATACTGTGGATCGCTGTGGATCATTGTTTACTAACACTGTGGATCACTGTTAACTAACACTGTGGATTACTGTTAACTAACACTTTGTGTCATTGTTTACTAACACTGTAGATCACTGTTAACTAACACAATAAATCACTGTTTACTAACATTGTAAATTACAGTTTACAAACACCGTGGATCAATGTTTACTAAAACAATAAATTACTGTTTGCTAACAATGGGGATCATTGTTTACTAAAACAATAAATTACTGTTTACTAACACTGTGGATCAGTGTTTACTAACACTGTTGGTCACTGTTTACTAACATTGTTGGTCACTGTTTACTAACATTGTGAATCACTGTTTACTAACACCGTGGATCAATGCTAAGAAGGATTGTTTATCGCTATTTACTAGTCATTTTATTGTAAGTAGTTCAAGAGATGAGCACAAAATAAATCTTAAAACATAATCTGTGAATAATAAGGAAATATATTAAATGAAGGGAGCTTGAGAGACTGTGGAATGCTGCTAACTGGATTATAAAGAAGCATAGCACATATCTACAGGAAAGTCATGTAGTAGCGACATGATGCCCTGAGAATAGAAAGCTGTTGCTAAGCAGATTATAGAGCAGCCATAGGAAATAGTGTTCTAGTAGCAGTGCAATATCCAGAGAATAGAAGGCTGTTGCTAAGCAGGTTATAGAGCAACCATAGGAAATAGTGTTCTAGTAGCAGTGCAATATCCAGAGAATAGAAGGCTGTTGCTAAGCAGGTTATAGAACAACCATAGGAAATAGTATTCTAGTAGCAGCGCAATATCCAGAGAATAGAAGGCTGTTGCTAAGCAGGTTATAGAACAACCATAGGAAATAGTGTTCTAGTAGCAGTGCAATATCCAGAGAATAGAAGGCTGTTGCTAAGCGGATTATAGAGCATCCATAGGAAATAGTATTCTAGTAGCAGCGCAATACCCAGAGAATAGAAGGCTGTTGCTAAGTGAACTAAGAGCAAACCTTCAGAAAAACGATCTACTGCTAACTATATAGTTTAGGAAAAAAGGGTTTGTTCATAAGTATCAAGTATTAAAGTGTAAAACAGTCTTACTTGTTACACATGAGAAATTTTCTCCTTCACACAGGAGTGAAAATATCCTTACACGAAGCCCAGTTTACAGTAATAGTAGTTATGTTAACTCGTTAGTTGTCCAGTTTATTAAAATTTATTTCAAAACCTAAACACTACTAAGTTCATATATAATTTAACATATCTACAGAAGATTTGATTTTTGTTTTTGAATAAAAATCAAAACATTGTAGCTTTTTTTGATATAAAACTCGTTGCGACTTAGATTATCATTATTTTACCATAAACCTCTGGTTTCCTTATAGTCCCCATTCTACCCGATTTCTGTCCCCTGACTCTAATGGAAGCCTAAGCTAGTCCTAGAGTCCCTGCTCAATTAGCATTATTGTGAAACTTCCTTAAATTAGGGCCTACATGAGCGTAATTACTTATACCACAGTTACGAATGTAATGGATATTTAGGGTGTTAGCAGTGGTGCTATAATTGACAGTCACACACGAATGTAATACTTATTTCGGGCGTTAGCAGTGGCGTTATAACAGACAATCATTTACGAATGTAATACTTAGGGTGTTAGCAGTGGTGTTATAACAGACAATCATTTACGAATGCAATGGTTGTCTCGGATGTTAACAGGTGTTATAAATGATTGGCGTATACGAATGTTATAACTATATACCTGTCTATGGTTTTATGCCTATATGTTTCATATATACTTAACTTTGTCAAGTAAAATTGTTTTATAGATCGTATGCTTTGTTCTACTTCACATAAACTCTTGTTTTGTAACGCACACACACACACAGACCTATAAACGGTACCACAGTCCAGTACCAGTTTCCTATTACCCTATATTTATTAACTCTAAAAATCTGAGTTTCATTAAAGCAAAAATGAGCTCAGACCGTTTATCACAAACACAAACAGAGGCTCTGGTAAATGAAGCCTGGCTCACGATGATAAGGGGTTTGACTGGCGTGTGCAAACAGAACTTGGGAGCGAGAAGGTGCACAGTGTAATTTACCCTAAGTAACCAGTAGTCCAGTTTCATCCAGTATCGTCTAATCGTTGTTCTCCACAGAAAAACAAACCATAAAGATAATTTATCTTTCGCTAAGCTCTGGGAAACTTGCTACATCTACCTTCAATCAATACAATTAACCCTAAGGAGTTAGTATTAAATACTATTCAGCCAATCAACGAAACTCTTTACCTCAGCTCGCCCTTCAGACGTCACTGTTAGGCCTTGGTAGCTAAGCCAGTTGTTCGGAATGATGAATAAAGTTAATTAAAGTAAAAATAAGTAATAATAACTTATTGATGTTCAAATAAACACACAATGTTGTGTTTTTACCATAATTATGATGTGTAAAGGAGTTAATAAAATTGATAAAAATTACACTTCATCAACTTAACCAAACTAACACTATAACAAGCTTTTTATGCAACTTGATAATATAAATAGTGTCTCAACCGTTACTCTGTCTGTCGTATTCCAACCGACCCTGGTATTACGCGAAATACCTCGTTAGCGCTGGGTATAGTTCATATGGTATGGTTAAAATAATTTTGTACATATTTCTATATTTTCACTTTTAAGATTTTACAACTTATTTCAAGTATTGAAGTTTTAAGCAGCTATTTATGGGAAAATATATATATTTCTGTACAACGTTTCGTCTCCAACAGTAAACATCACCACTTACATTAATTAAGAATCTATACCTTAAATGTTGCACATGATGATGTCTCATTGTTAGAGACCAAACTCTATAGAAAAATAAGTCCATTATCCCATAAATAGTGATACTAAAACATCATACTGTTTCTAAATTAAGTGGGCATCTCATAAAAAGCAAGTTATACATGTCACTGTTAGACTACATTATACCTTATACATATCACTGTTGGACCACATTATAGCTTAGACATGTTGCTGTTAGACCACATTATACATGTCGCTATTAGACCATATAATACCTTATATATGTCACTGTTAGACCACATTATACCTTATACATGTAGCCATTATACTACATTACATATACCTTATACATGTCAACGTTAGACCACATTATACCTTATACATGCCGCTATTATACTACATTACATATACCTTATACATGTCAACGTTAGACCACATTATACCTTATAGGTGTCGCTATTATACTACATTACATATACCTTTTACATTTCAATGTTAGACCACATTCTACCTCATACATGTCACTGTTAGTCTACTTTATATCTTATATAAGTCGGTATTAGACCACATTCTACTTTATACATGTCACTCTTACAATATAGTATACCTTATACATTTTGCTACGAGACCACATTATGTCTTAAATACGTTGTTTTTAGACAATGTTGTGTCTTATAAACGTTGTTATAAGATTACGTTATTCTTTATACACGTTGTTATTAGACCACGTTATACATTATAAACGTTGCTATTGGACCACGTTATATCTTATACACGTTGTTATTAGACCATCTTGTATCTTATACACGTTGCTATTACACCACGTTAATACCTTATACACGTGGTTATAAAAATACGTTATACATAATACACGTTTTTATTATACCACGTTATATCTTATCTACATTGTTATTAGACCATGTTATACCCTATACTCGTTGTTATTAGACCACGTTACACATTATCCTCATTGTTATTAGACCACGCTTTATATCACACAAATTCTTATAAGACCACGTTATATCTTATACACGTTGTTATCAGACTACGTTATACATTATATACATTGTTATAAGACTACGTTATACATTATACATGTTGTTATTAGACCACGTTATACATTATAAACGATGTTATTAGCCCAGGTTATATTTTATAAAAGTTGTTATTAGACCACGTTATACTTTACACTCGTTGTTATTAGACTATATTATATCTTATTCACGTTTTTATAAGACTACATTATACATTATAAACGTCGTTATTACACTACGTTATACATTATACACGTTGTTATAAGACTACATTGTATTATTACGTCTCCGTTTGTTAATTGATTTTCCGTGACTTCGTTCCGACGAAACTTAAGCGTCACAAGTCCTTTCTTAATAAAACTGGTTTATTCTTTCCGAATATAACGTTACCGATACACTCAACTTCAACAATC
>NW_013674215.1:21887-28295 GCF_000517525.1 Limulus polyphemus | reverse complement strand
TGATCTGTAATAAGCTATGTACAGAATTAGGATCTTATGTTCATTAGGTTTGATCTGTAATAAGCTATGTACAGAATTAGGATCTTATGTCCATTAGGTTTGATCTCTGATAAGCTATGTACAGAATTAGGATCTTACGTCCATTAGATTTGATCTCTAATAAGCTATGTACAGAATTAGGATCTTGTGTCCATTAGGTTTGATCTCTAATAAGCTATGTACAGAACTAGGATCTTATGTCCATTAGGTTTGATCTCTAATAAGCTATGTACAGAATTAGGTTCTTATGTCCATTAGGTTTGATCTCTAATAAGCTATGTACAGAATTAGGATTTTATGTCCATTAGGTTTGATCTCTAGTAAGCTATGTACAGAATTAGGATCTTATGTCCATTAGGTTTGATCGCTAATAAGCTATGTACAGAATTAGGATCTTATGTCCATTAGGTTTGATCTCTAATAAGCTATGTACAGAATTAGGATCTTATGTCCATTAGGTTTGATCTCTAATAAGCTATATACAGAATTAGGATCTTATGTCCATTAGGTTTGATCTCTAATAAGCTATATACAGAATTAGGATCTTATTAGGACTCTCTAAGTATGAAACCGCATTAGAGAAAGTCAATGAGATCTATTAAGAGTTGAATCATCTTTTGCTTAACTAATTTCAGGCACTTAAATTAGAACATATGAACATTTAATTTGTGCCCAATTTACCTTTCACATTCATTTAGTCCTTTAGATTGTCATTTCATACTCAAGAATAGCTTACTGATAAGAAAATTATGATATAATTAGAAATTGCTCAAATAGTAATTTTACTGCTTTAAATCTAATGTTTTGCGAAGAGTGTTATTCATTTAGATTTGGCTGAATTTTCCCATATACACGTTACACATTCCTGCCAGCCTTGTATAGTATTGTTTGTTTTTCCTTTCTTTGTTCCAGATATTCGCAAAAAACTATTTGCCCATAATTTTGAACTGATCGACAACAGTTTATGACGGTCAAACCACACTATTCGGACTTATCATACACGAACTGATCGACAACAACTATAGTCAACACAGTTAACTCTTAGGCTACTCTTGTCTAACCAAATAGTGTGATTTGACCGTCATATTTATCATACACAAACTGCTCCCAACTTGCGGAACTCAATTTTATTATTATTATTTTTGTTTGCGGTAACAGGATGAGAATAAGAGGTTTTCGGATCCATAGTTCGGAACGTTCGGTCCTGTCGAAAACAACTAAATAACCATTAAATGTAGTTTTTATTCTTTCTTGTGTTATCTTAAAGTATTATTATCGGTTTTGTGATATGTTTTGTTTCTGCGTAACTCCACAGTTTGTTAATTGTGGGATTATTTGGTTTTATTCATTAGGCTTCATGTCAAGTTCGTGTTTTAGTACCTTGGCATTCTGTTCAGAAAAACTGTGATTGTTTTTGTTCGTATGTTCATGGACTTGAGAAGGAGTTTTTTTGGTGTTCCTTTAACCTGACCATCAAGTTACGTCTTGTTTTACCTGTATAAAAGGTTGGGCATTTGTTACACTTTATTTTGTAAATGTTTCCTGGTGTGGTTGGTTCGTTATATATATTTATGATCATGTGTTTAATTTTCACTCCAGGGGTGAAAACGAATCTAGGCGATATGTTAAAGTTTTATTTATGTGTTAGTCTTTTTCAAATTTCTGATAGAGGTATGCTAATATTTTCTAGGTATGGGATAGTGGAAGTGATTAGGTTTCCATTGTTTGGTGGGGTGTTTGTGCTTGACAAGTGTCTCTTATCTGTGTATTTTAACCTCGTTAACAATTTCTGTAACTTCTGTTTGGAAGTGGTTTACGTTAGTGAAGCATCTATATCGATGTTTTCTGTTATGTATAAAGTATATGCTGAATTTAAGAGGTTTTTTTTCGAGTGTCTAGCTTCTGGTGGATTATATGAGAATGTACTTGAGAATGATCGCACCAGTGATCAAAACGTCGTACCTGTTCTAAAAAATCACCTTTCTTACTGTAAAAGCTGTAACTTGTGATAAAATAATACTTAATGAAACTATTAACATAACTAAAATGTTGACTATAAATAGAAAATAATCGGCATGTATGTAAATGATCTACGTGTAAACAGGTCCTATTGCAACTAACTCACAAGTGGATCTCAAGAACTGGAAGCATGATAAATATATTATAACTAAAATGTTGATTATAAAAACGTAATGATGCAATATCTTCGATGTGAAGTACTAATAATCAGTAGGTAATTAAAATTAAGCAATATATATCTAAATCTTAAATGTAAACAGGTAGAGATCAGTATATATCCATTACGTTAGATGTAAGCAAGTAATGATCAGTATGTAACTAAAATATTGAATGTAAATAGACAAGTGGTTTGATTCACTGATACAAACCACATATCCCGTAGAATATGCTAGCAACTCGTTTGATTACTGATATAAACCACATATCCCGTAGAATATGCTAGCGAGTGGTTTGATTCACTGATACAAACCACATATCCCGTAGAATATGCTAGTAAGTGGTTTGATTCACTGATACAAACCACATATCCCGTAGAATATGCTAGTAAATGGTCGGATTCACTGATACAAACCACATATCCCGTAGAATATGCTAGCGAGTGGTTTAATTCACTGATACAAACCACATATCCCGTAGAATATGCTAGTAAGTGTTTGATTCACTGATACAATCCACATATCCTGTAGAATATGCTAGTATTTTAATATTTTGGATAATTTCTTCATATGCTAACAAATGCAGTTTCGAACTATTTCAGCGCTCATAAGTCCACTAGACCAATGACGGGGAAAATATTATTTAACAGAACTTTGAGTATACAGAGAACTTATGTAGGGAATGGGTACATTACGTAGAACATCACCGAGTTTCTAGAAAAATTAATGACAGTATATAATTATGTATATCATGTAGAACATTACTGTAGTGAATTTCATAAAAGTTAATGAATGTAATAGATAAAACTATGTAGAAACTACCTGAGTTTAAGTAAAATTAACATAAGTAGTGGATAAACTATGCAGAAAATTGCCAAGTTTACCTAGAAGTTAATGTATGTAAATTTGTACACTATGTAGAACATTATCATTCTGATTTTAAACAAAAGTTAATATAATTAATGAATCAAGTTTACAGATAAGTTAATATAATTAATGAATCAAGTTTACAGATAAGTTAATGTAAGTAATGGGTACACCAAGTAGTACATCGCCTAACTGAGTTTACAGAGACTTTAATGAAAGTAATGGGAATAATATGTGGAGCATTACAGTTGTGAGTTAACATAGAAATATGTAGAACATCATTGAGTTTATATAGAAGTTAATGAGCATACCACGTACACATCGGTAAGTTCACAGTAATGTTGAGGGAAGTAATAAATTTTGAGTTTTCAGATATAACTCAGTAGTGGAAAAATAGGTAAAACATTAATGTATTGAGTTTACAGATAACGTAATGGAAGTTATAAGTACATAATGTAGAATATTTTGTTCCTTATTTTACAGAGACGTTAATGTAAAGAATGGATACACTATAGACTTTACTAAACTTAAAAATTAATATATTGTCATATACATGCTGATATTACAGAAACGTTAATAGTAATTGGTACACCATATAGAGTGTTATTTCTCTGACTTTTCAGAGAAATTAGTTTAAGTAACTGGTACACCATATTGAATATTACTGAGTTTACAGAGAATATAATGTCAGTAAAGGGTCACTCCGGGGTTTAAAGAGAAGTCAAGGTAAGTTATGGGTACCGTAAGTGGAACAATGACTTACTGAGCTTACAGATATGCCAATGTACATAATAAGTACACTATGTACTTATTATTCAGTTTAAAGAGAAGCCAATATAAGTAATGGGTTCATTTTGTAGAGCATCACGATATTGAGTTTACAGATAACTTAATAAAAGAAATTGGTACAATACATATAAATTTACCTTGTTGAGTCTCCAGAGAAGTTCATGCAAGTTATGGATACTTTATGTAGGATATCATGGCACTGACTCTAGAGAAAAGTAAATGTGAGTAATGTGTACATTATGTAGAACATTCCTGATTTTATAGAGAAATTGGTGTAAGTATTAGGTACACTATTTAGGATATTACCTTACTGCATTTACAGATAGCTTAATATAAATTAAGGGTACATCACGTAGACATTACTCGATTTACCAAGAAGTTAAAGGGAGTAATTGGTACACTATGTATAATACTGCCTTACTGAGTTTACTGAGACATCACTATAAGTAACGGCTATACATTACCATAGTGATTTTACAGAGAAGTTAATATCAGTAATAGGTAACTGTGTATAGCATCACCATGGTGAGTTTACAGAGAAGTTAATATCAGTAATAGGTAAACTATGTAGAGCATCACCATAGTGATTGTACAGAGAAGTTAATATAAGTAATGGGTAAACTATGTATAGCATCACCATAGTGATTTTACAGAGAAGTTAATATAAGTAATGGGTAAACCATGTAGAACATCACCATTCTGAATTTAAAGAGCAACCCATTTAAGTAGTGGGTAGACTATATATAACAATATTACCATATCGAGTTTATAGGCACGTTAATATAAGTAATGGATATACTATGTAGAACATAACTTTTGAGATTACTTACATTAACTTTTCTATAAAACCAATGTTGTACATAGTATATCTATTAGTTACATTAACTTCACTGTAAGTTCAGTTACGTTTTACATAGTGTATCCATCACTTATATTATCTGACTACAGTAATGTTCTACATAATATACTCATTACTTTCTGTTCCTACTTTGTAAACACTATTACTTACATTAACTTCTCTTTAAACTCGGTAGTGTTT
The DNA here is from genome assembly GCF_000517525.1 of Limulus polyphemus. Lineage (NCBI taxonomy): Eukaryota > Metazoa > Arthropoda > Merostomata > Xiphosura > Limulidae > Limulus > Limulus polyphemus. The sequence continues at coordinate 23,387 of NW_013674215.1, read as the reverse complement.
ACATAGTGTACCAATTACTCATATAGATTCTCTATTAACTCGGAATGGTAACATACTACATACTGAACCCATTATTTACATTAAACTCAGTACAGTAATGTTCTGTATAAAAGATACACTACTTACATTAACTTCTCTGTAAAGTAAGTATGAAAACATTCTACATAGTGTCTTCATTACTCATAACCACTCTCTAAACTCAGTACTTATATTAACTTTTCTGTAAACTCGCTATGGAAACGTTCTATATAGTGTACGAATTATTTTCCTTAACTTACCTGTAAATTCAGCATTGTTCTACAAAGTGTACCAATTACTTATCTTAAGTTTTCTTTAAACTCGGATGTTTTCTACATAAGATATTCATTACTTATATTACCTTCTCTACAAAATAGGCGAGGTAAAATTCTATATAGTTCACCAATCATTGTTCATTCCTTTTAACCAATATATATAAAATTGTTATTTTTTTTTCAACTTCATATATAAATTATATAGAAGGTTCTATGCTACTCAAATAGCTTGTAAACTCTGTTAATGCCTCATTACCATATCTTCACACCAAGAATATGTCATCTACATACCTTATCCAAATATCACGTTTACATTTTGCACCATTTATGTCTTTTGTTTCAAATGTATCCATATATATAAGACACATAACAACGGTGAAAAAACATTGTTAACCTGAAAAAACTTTACACACACCTTTATTAGATTAATTATATCTATAAATTCAACTGCTGTATTGTTAAAAAGGAATGAACAAAGGAATTTAGAAACGTCTATTTATTGTAAACCTTTTTCTGGTGTTATGCCACCACATCAGGAATCACATCATACTAAAGCACAAACAATGTACATTTTACACTTACTTTCAATACAGATTAATGAATAGATTAGGAATAATAAAATTTATCTACATATTAAGCTTACAATTGTCTTTAAACCTATGTTTCATTTAAGTAATTATTTTAAATATAAAGACAAGATTCCTATAACGCATCGCTCTTACGTCATATAAATTTACATGCCCAAGATGTAACTTTGGCTATGTTGGCTCTACAATACGTTGTCTGAGCTCACGTATTAAAGAGCATGCGCAAAACACAGCATATAATCAGTCGTCCATCCTTCGCCACTGTTTACAGGACTGTGACACAAATGTCACTTCTAAACACTTCAACATCTTGGGGAGTGCAGTTAGCAAAGAAATGCTATGCACTAAGGAAAGTTTGTGAATTCACAAGATGTAAGGAAAGTTTGTGGATTCACAAGATGTAAGAAAAGTTTGTGGATTCACAAGATGTGTTAATCAAACAGCTTCATCTTTACTTCTGAAACTTTGAACGGGTCATCACCATAGTGGGTTTACAGAGAAATTTATATAAACAAAAGGTACACTATGTAGACATTATTGATTTACGGGGAATTCAAGGCGGGCAATGAATACACTAGATAAAACACTGTCATACTTGTTATATAGACTACTTAAAGCAA
>NW_013674215.1:11072-21125 GCF_000517525.1 Limulus polyphemus | reverse complement strand
TTTGTGGATATGCAAGCTGTAAGGAAAGTTTGTGGATACGCAAGCTGTAAGGAAAGTTTGTGGATACGCAAGATGTAAGGAAAGGTCTTGCGTATCCACAAAGCCCGCCTTGAATTCCCCGTAAATCAATAATGTCTACATAGTGTACCTTTTGTTTATATAAATTTCTCTGTAAACCCACTATGGTGATGACCCGTTCAAAGTTTCAGAAGTAAAGATGAAGCTGTTTGATTAACACATCTTGTGAATCCACAAACTTTTCTTACATCTTGTGAATCCACAAACTTTCCTTACATCTTGTGTATCCACAAACTTTCCTTACATCTTGTGAATCCACAAACTTTCCTTATCTCTTGTGTATCCACAAACTTTCCTTACCTCTTGTGTATCCACAAACTTTCCTTACATTTTGTGAATCCACAAACTTTCCTTACATCTTGTGTATCCACAAACTTTCCTTACATCTTGTGTATCCACAAACTTTCCTTACCTCTTGTGAATCCACAAACTTTCCTTACATCTTGTGTACCCACAAACTTTCCTTACATCTTGTGAATCCACAAACTTTCCTTACCTCTTGTGAATCCACAAACTTTCCTTACATCTTGTGTATCCACAAACTTTCCTTACCTCTTGTGAATCCACAAACTTTCCTTACATCTTGTGTACCCACAAACTTTCCTTACATATGATGATGTCACTCCAATTCCTCTGTAAGCTCAGTAATGGTCTCCATAAAATACTCATTACTTGCTTTAAGTAGTCTATATAACAAGTATGACAGTGTTTTATCTAGTGTATTCATTTGGTTAAGGCGTTCGACTCGCAATCTGCGGGTCGCGGGTTCGAATCCCCGTCCCCGTACCACCAAAACTGCTCGCCTTTCAACCATACGAGCGATATAATGTGACGGTCAATTCTACTATTCGTTGGTAAAATAGTATCCCAAGAGTTGGCGGTGGGTGGTGATGACTAGCTGCCTTCCCTCTATTCCTTCACTACTAAATTTGGGAAGGCTAGCGCAGATAGACCTCGAGTAGCTTTGCGTGAAATTCAAGACAAACCAACCCAGAAAGGTTAAAGTAAGTAACGGGTACACTATGTGGAATATTACTTTCGTGAGTTTACAGAGACATTAGTTTATATAATATATAAGCTTTGTAAAACTTTACCATACTGAACTTACAGGGAAGTTGATATAAGCATAGTGTATGCTCTGTAAACAGTTGTTTGTTTACAAAGAAGGTATTGTAAATAATGTGTACAATATTTAGAATATTCTGACTTTACAGATAAATTAATAAAAGTAATGGTACATTATGTAAAATATTGCATATCTGAATTTACAGAGAAGGTAATGTACGTAAATGTGTTAACATTCCCTTTGCTAATTTACAGATACGTTAGTTAAAATAATGGGTATACTATGTAGAACATTATCCTACGGAGATTACAGAGAAGTTATTTTAAGTAATTGGAACCCTACCTAGCACATTATCATAGTGACTATAAAGAGAAGTTAATATAAATAATATGTACACTATGTCGGACTTTACCATGTTGTATTTAAAGATATTTTAATTAAGTGATCGGTACACGATGAAGAATATTATCTCACTGAGTTTACAAAGAAATTAATGTAAGTAATTAATATATTATATAAAACATTGTAATACTGAATTTACAGAGACGTTAGTGTAATTAACACACCGTTCTTATTAGAAATAAATACGACTACTGCCTTCTGATAAATACAACTTTTCATATCGTTGAAGCTGGAGTTTGTGGCCATATTTCTTGTCTTCAGTGTGAACTTAGACGCCTGAATTTAAGTAACAGTTTTCCAAACTTTTTACGTGATAGTTTATTTCAAACAAGGCTGTGTTTTGACTTACGCTTGTATCAGGGGTTAAGTATGTACATGTACACAGTCCGTTAATATCAAACAGTTCACACTGAAAGAAGCTACGGCTGAACACATTATTTCAGCATCTAGAGTGTCCAATTAAATACCTTCTGAAATCGGAGTTTTGGAAAAAAATATAACAATTACTTATAAAAATAAAATAAAAGAGACGCTGCTAATAAAAGATAAAAATCCTCCAACATTCACATTTTATAATATATACATATTTACTTTACATTATATCTATTTATCAAAAGCATAATGTTGCTCGTAAATTGTTGTAACACGTGACATCATGCTACAATAGGTACTTGCATTGTTGTAACACGTGACATCATGCTACAATAGGTACTGGCATTGTTGTAACACGTGACATCATGCTACAATAGTTACTTGCATTGTTGTAGCACGTGACATTATGTTACAATAGATATTTGCATTGTTGTAACACGTGACATCATGTTACAATAGGTACTTGCATGGTTGTAACACGTGACATCATGCTACAATAGGTACTTGCATTGTTGTAGCACGTGACATCATGTTACAATAGATATTTGCATTGTTGTAACACGTGACATCATGCTACAATAGGTACTGGCATTGTTGTAACACGTGACATCATGCTACAATAGGTACTGGCATTGTTGTAACACGTGACATCATGCTACAATAGGTACTTGCATTGTTGTAACACGTGACATCATGCTACAATAGGTACCGGCATTGTTGTAACACGTGACATCATGCTACAATAGTTACTTGTATTGTTGTAGCACGTGACATTATTTTACAATAGATATTTGCATTGTTGTAACACATGACATAATGTTACAATAGGTACTTGCATTGTTGTAACACGTGACATTATGTTACAATAGATATTTGCATTGTTGTAACACGTGACATCATGTTACAATAGGTACTTGCATTGTTGTAACACGTGACATCATGCTACAATAGGTATTTGCATTGTTGTAACACGTGACATCATGTTACAATAGATATTTGCATTGTTGTAACACGTGACATCATGCTACAATAGGTACTGGCATTGTTGTAACACGTGACATCATGCTACAATAGGTACTTGCATTGTTGTAACACGTGACATCATGCTACAATAGGTACTTGCATTGTTGTAGCACGTGACATCATATTACAAAAGATATTTGCATTGTTGTATCATATTACTTCCCATGTTTGAAATGTTTCTACTGTTGAATCGTCGGTTACATTAAAAGTTTTATTTAGTTGGAGTTTGTGACCGTATTCATTTTAATAAGGATCTGTATTCTTCAATGAGCACTTAAACACCTGACAGTTTTTCCACACATTTTACATAATAGTTTATTTCAAACACTTCCTCCTTTTATACGGAATAGCCATTTTCAATGAACATGTGTATTAAGGTTATCTGCCCCTGACCCTAATTTTCAACTACTGACCTGAGGGGAGGCACACGTTTAGCAGATTCTATTGTCCACTGTTTATGCTAATAATAACGCACGCACAATTTGAGGAGATATTTTTGTGGTATTGCTGGGGTTCTAACCCTGTTCGCCAGCTTCAAAATCCAAACATCTACTACAAGACCAATCCGCGATTCACTTTTCCTGAAATATTAGTGATATGTATTAGTACGTCAACATGATGCAAAAGCAGCGTTTATACAAAATATTTATAGTGCAGTTAATCTAGTATAAGTCAGAATTTTGAAAATGAGTTTAATGTATTAGTAAAAATGAAATATAATTTCAAATAACTAAGTAAAATGCTCCTTTTCTTAGGATATGTTTTACTTTAGTCACATGTGGTTTGTTATTCACTATTTGTATTTTACTTTTCCCACCTTGTGGTTTGTACCCTAGTTTTACTTGCGACGCTTTTTGTGTTTGGCTTTTTTTCTGGAATTTTATAAAAATGATATGTTACGTAAAGAGATGTTATTTTGATATTCTCTTTTCTTTAGATGTTAAAATTAACATAAATTATAAAGTTACGGCTAAGTACAAAGCTGTATCGGTTCAGAATTAATATTTTACGCTAATGGAATACATGAATCAAAATTCTGAAATCTTTGTTTACTTTACAACATATATATGTATTTATATCTTTATAGTCTCTTATACAAATCTTATACCTTTTATAAAACATTATATTTTCAAGGACTACTCAAAACATGCCAACTTATAAATTTAAGTAATATAAAGTTAAAAATAGCTAGGGACCATGTAACTTCAAAGTCTAATAGTCATTTGTATGTTTCCTAGTTAACCTTAAGTAAATAAAATGTTGGATGTAAACAGGTGATGATTAGTACATCACTAGAACATTCTAATGAAATTATGTTGTTTATATCCAATATTTTAGATACATAATGACCATTATCTTTCCATATTATGTAATAACATTAAATGGCTTCTCGGTATGTTAACTAACCAAATCTTGATGATGATTAAAAGGTGACTTTCCTAATATCTTACAAAATGAAAATTTTTAAACATTATCGCATTTCAGATGTACTAAAAAGAACCATTATTTTAATAAAGCAGAAAAACATCTTGGAATCAACAAACCAAGAATTTAATATAATCGAGTGGTAAACACATAAGCATGCTGAGCTGTTAAGACTATTTTAATGTAGTTCATACACAGGAGAAATTAATACAGAAGCTGAAACAAAACCGAACTCACTGTTATAAGTAAAATGAAATGTATTATCAAACACAAAAAATGTGCATTTAGAATTTTTTAATCATTTTTGATGCTTAATTATTAATCTTACTATACTTTCTTGAAAGTTTTTGTTTTCTGCACTACCGTTTCCCTTAGCTTTGTGTAAGCTTCTAAACTTACTTTCCTCACTTCCTCTGTTAGATTTTTGTAAGTTTGTATATTACCGTTTCACTTCCTCTCTTAGGCTTTTGTAGGTTTGTATATTACCGTTTCACTTCCTCTCTTAGGCTTTTGTAGGTTTGTATATTACCGTTTCACTTCTTCTGTTAGATTTTTGTAAGTTTGTATATTACCGTTTCACTTCCTCTCTTAGGCTTTTGTAGGTTTGTATATTACCGTTTCACTTCCTCTCTTAGGCTTCTGTAGGTTTGTATACTACCGTTTCACTTCCTCTCTTAGGCTTTTGTAGGTTTGTATATTACCGTTTCATTTCCTCTCTTAGGCTTTTGTAGGTTTGTATATTGCCGTTTCACTTCCTCTCTTAGGCTTTTGTATTTGTAGACTACAATTTCACTTCCTCTCTAGCATTTTTGTAAGTTTGTGGACTATGTTTGACTTCCTCTTTGAGGCTTTTGTAAGTTTCTAAACAACCGTTTCACTACCTCTTTTAAAAGGGTGCCTTTTCGACATATTCATGATCACATGCTTCTGAGAGAAACCATGGTGCCCATAAGTAAGTGGCAAGTTTTTTCTCCGTCTGTTCGTGAAGCTTTGCCATCGCTTTCCCCACACGGTAACTGGTTCTTTACTCGAACACACCCACAAACCGGTGGTCATCCCAACCACGAGTGACATAAAGATTTTAAGAGTGAAGAATTCCACCATCGGTCGTGAACCTGATCCGGCGACCAGCCACTGTTCTCGAGAAAAGTATTCATAGAAGTTGGCACCCAATACACAGGTAGCTGGAATAGTATATAACACGGCAAAAATCCCAATTCTAACTGTGTTAACGTCAAGTCTCTCTGACACATGGGAAGAACCGGAGCGAAATACACTTACAGTCCCGTAGATTAGGAATACTGATCCCATTAGAAGATAAGCGAAGGACGGGGCAATGACGAAAGCAATTAATGTGTTGCCACTGTGTGCTCCCACGTAACAAGTGCCTGTCAGCTCGTCAGCTTCAACTTCCCGCATAACCAAAATGGCGATAGTTTTCATGGATGGCAGAGCCCAGGCAGCTAAATGAAAGTAAGTACTTTGTCTCATGATGGCCTCGTGATTCCATCTTAGCTTGGCTGCGAGAAACCACGTCACAGTCAGAATCAACCACCAAACAGCACCAGCCATACTGAAGAAGTACAATAACATGAAGTTAATAGTACAATGAATATTATTCAGGCCTTCTTGGATCAAAATGGAAACTCCGTGTTGACTGTCCACATGACATGCAATTTCATCTCTGTGGATAACAAGTGGGGTAATATAAGCAATACTATAGACATTATAGGCAGCGCTAAGGTAAAGGATGGCTCTTTCGGGGTAGCGGGACTTGCTAGTATCTGCTAGAAAAGTAAGGACGGTGAAAAGAGTAGACAGAAAACATCCACTGGCCCACACCGCCACCCATATATCAGTAAAGTTCTTGTTGTCGTGCGTGAAAAGAATGTCTGCTGAACATTTCTGAGCACAACGGCGAGTTCTGTTGATGTAGTAGTAGAAGTGTGACATCTTGTAGTTCTCACAAAATCCATAATGCTGACTCCTGGGACCAATGGACGTTCCCTTCTCTCCACCCGAGATTTCCGGGTGGGTGTAACTAGGACTAAATGCTTGAACCTTACCCTTGAACTCAGAATTCAGGAGATGATTTTTTTCATAATTTTTGGCCTCAGGTCCGTCCATACACATATGATCCTGGTTGTTTATAAGTGGAAACTTGGAGCAATTAAGAGAGGCCGGCCAGTGAAACCCAAAGTTCTCCATCACCTGCTCACAGCGTGATTTGACACTTTCACAGAGAGGTCGACAGGGCCCTATGGTCTCTAACACTTTTTCGGTACACATGGGTAAGTAGACGGAACACAAAAAAAACCTTAGCTGTGAAGAACAGCCGTACTGAATTAAAGGCACAAAGGTCTGGAGCTGCAACACTGCTTCAGACTGTAACTCACTTCTCACCAAGTTCGGCATTCCAGTCTCATTGTAGCCCAGACCCTTGCACAAGTCTGAACGAATGGGCTCGCACGTGCGTGTTGGCGGGTAGCCATATGCAGTTAAAACAGCCAGGCAGAGGAAAACTGAAGCCGTAAGGGGGAGCTGGCGTCGTGTATCCAAGGTGGGCAGGGTCATGTTCTGAGAAAACTTATGCTAGGCTTAGACTTTCTATAGATCCAAATTTTTAGTTTTCAGAGCATGAATACACAGACATTATGCTCCAGTCGGTGGAATAAAGTACAGTTATTTTCGAATGTCACAAAATGGCTTGTAAAACTGGAAAAGTAAAGCCTGAAGACACGTCAAATAGATTGCACGTGACTTTTCTTATACTAGAACCATGTTTCTTGAAACACATTCCGTATATTCCACAGATTAAACTTAATTTTACATACGCGCGTGTGTGTCATCTCTACAAGATTGTATATATATATATATGCCGGAGTTGACCGCGAGCGCTCATTGCCCTGAGCTCAAGTTGCTCCCTGCTTGTTTAGCCAATCTGTGCCAGCATCACGACAAGAAAGTTACGCCCAAGCAGAAATGTTTGGTGATTGGTAGGAGTGTTCTTGTTAGTCAGGCGTGAGCGAGATATGCTGTTAAAGATAAGTTGTCTTTTTAATTGAAGTTTCATCAACCGACATCAGAGTGACTCAGTAAATAACTAAAATTAGATGTGGTGTTTTATGGTATAATAAGTTATGATGTTAGAGATAAGTTGTCTTTTTAACTGAAGTTTCATCAACCGACAGCAGAGTGACTCAGTAAATAACTAAAATTAGATGTGGTGTTTTATGGTATAATAAGTTATGATGTTAGAGATAAGTTGTCTTTTTAACTGAAGTTTCATCAACCGACAGCAGAGTGACTCAGTAAATAACTAAAATTAGATGTGGTGTTTTATGGTATAATAAGTTATGCTGTTAAAGATAAGTTGTCTTTTTAACTGAAGTTTCATCAACCGACATCAGAGTGACTCAGTAAATAACTAAAATTAGATGTGGTGTTTTATGGTATAATAAGTTGCTTCTCATAACTGCGTGGTTATTATTGTTTCCTTGGAGATTTGTTTTCGGACACAAAAACGTCGTGCAGTTCTCGTTCTGGTCTAATGAATATAAATTATGATTTTACAAACTTTCTGAGCAAATTATAAGACGACAGAGACTTAAAGACCAATAAAAACTGTGTAAATATTTTTAAAATGCTTTTTTGAGCCAAATGTTTCAGAATGGACTAAATTTGTGCACGATTCTATACGAAATCTAGGTAAGGTAACAACTCTCCCATCAGTTATATGATAGCGTTTCCAAGGTACTTTAAATTCACCACTAGAAAAAAAATATCTCTATTGGGTGCTTAAATACTTCTAATGTTCTAAACAAAAGATCATTAGTAACACTTGAATGTTGTTATTTGGATTAAGTACTTTAGTCTGACTGATTAGACTTGATAGCATGTCGTTATCTCCAATAAGCATTACTTCAGGAGGTAACCGTTTTAAAATCGACGACTACGCTAATTATCCCTGATGATGGTAACTGTGTTTCCAAAACTAGTTGACCGAAGTATCTAATAAAGATTTTATCGTTCATTGTACCAAAAAAACGTTGTTTTGATCTCTTACTCTTAATATAGTAGCACAATGTTTTTTAAAGGAAATTAAGTAATTTAACATATATTTCAATGGATACTCAACAGACTCTCGGACAGGGTTGGCCCTACTCAGGTTCCAGAGTTCCGTGACATTTCCTTAGTCGAGAGTCAGAGCGGGGCAGGCCAATTTCTTGAACTGTGTTCTGAAGCCAGAGTGGAGCGGGACCTGAGGACTCCGTCGCCAAAGTTGCTTCAGTACCTTGAACCAGAGTTGAGATTCCAGAGTTGCTCCACTGTTTCCTAACCTTTCTGTAAACTGAGTGGTTTATCTCGTACAATTTAAATTAGCAAAATATTCATAGATGTATACACGTCAAGCATGGAAGTCCCCAAATGAGTTTTCGGAATTATTGGATGTACTTTTAGAATTAATAAAATGCAGAAGGAGAACATACAGTGTAAATAAAAAGATTTCACCTGTTTATCAATAAAATCAAAATACCATACAGGTCTTACTAAAATAACAGTTCTAATATGTTAAACGTTATTGCATAGGAAATTCTCTTTTTCAATAAATACGTAGAAATTCATGCTTTATACAGTTTTAATTATACTGCTTTCTCTGACAACTAACATAATACTAATCAACAAAACAAGTAAATTCAGTATTTTAGATATATTAGAGCTTTTCGGAAGAGAAATCAAAACATTTATAGCGTAATCTGTAATTCTGTTACGCTAGATTGTACTATCTACGAAATTATATCTAACACTCTAGATTTCTCTGCGTCCTAATACTGTCTCTATCAAACTTCAGAAAACCTAAAGGTAAATGAGAGCTTTATGATTATTTACAGCAGTAACTTACTTCAAATATATAAGTTACCTTTAAAATGTTACAAGTAATATGTTAATGTATCTCTGTTTTCTTATAAGATAAAAACAATTGAAACTATTTAGTTGACCAATCTTTTTACATAAGGGTTCAATTAAAAAACTGAAAGCTCAAATTGATTGAAAACCCGAACTACGGAGGTATTCTTGATTGAATATATTGAAACTGAAAATAATAGAAATATAGAAATAATTGGCTACACTAAATACTATAGAAAATGGTTGATTAGAAACTTGATTAATTGTATTTTTTAAAATGCTTTTGTTTATTTAACCTTAAATCTATTTCAAAAGAAACGCTATTTACAACCTTTCAAACCTTTATTGTTTTATTTCATATTCTCACTGGTTTCAGTTTAGGTTATTTATTAATAAAAAATATGGAAATAGCTTCACATTAATGTTGATTTTGTTTAAAAAAGGTTACTGAAAAGTCTGTAAAAATAAACATATAAAAATTTAAATCAGATTTCACATTTTCAGATTTTCGCCCACTCTTGCTTCAAAACTTGGAGTAGATCGCTCTTCGAAGTTGGTTTTTTTTTGGTTGTTTCTTGACTTGCCGTTCGAGTATGGCCCAAAGGTTTTCGATGGGGTTCATGTCAGGAGATTGGCTCGGCCAGAGCAGCTTCTGGATACCATTGTCTTCCTGCCACTTTGGGTGTTTCTAGCAGTGTGACACGGTGCTCCATCTTCCTGGAACAACGTTGTGTTCTACGAAACCCTAGGAATAAAGTAGGCAAGAGTCCTTCCTCCAA
>NW_013674215.1:0-10072 GCF_000517525.1 Limulus polyphemus | reverse complement strand
CAGACAAGACTGTCAAACTTTGTAACAAACCATTAGTAAAACTTCTGTATCTAGATATGTATCATATCACAGCATCAATATCTACATATATATATATCGTATTGACTACTATGATGAGATACACACCCCTAGTTACCACAGTTGTATCCAGAGCTTTCAATAATTGTCTCTTTTTTTTTCAATAAAGTCTACACGGTCTGGTTCAGTGGCTTTAGAAGATTATTCTTCTCTAATCTGTTATTACAATACAATCTGTGATAAGTTGATCTTAAAAATCGCCACTATACACTCTGTATCACTAAACTACCGATCAGGTAGTCTAGAACTAGAACTCAGTAATACTTTTTGATGTGTTTTATACCCCGACAGAAGTCTAAAACATTTCATGTATTGCTAGATATTCTGATGCAATAATACTCAGTTAAACCAACGAGAAACTTAGAAAGTTCTAGCAATAATCTTACTATTGTAAGCAATCGCTAATTCCTAGCAATAGTACCACACAATTTATGATTCGTAAAAAGTTATGTAAACAAATTAAAATAATACTAATTAAACTAAATCATAATGCTCTCATTAAACTAAAACTGAGACAGTCGTGTATATCTAACAGTAAGCTCCTCTTCAAGAAAAATACTTACGATATTTTTTTCTACTATATACAAAGACTGTTCTCAGTTCATGCTCTTAGTCTACTCATACAATCTGCACCAACATTGGCAGTCCCTTTGATGGCATCAATACAAAACTGATAGTTCTGGAGGTCCAATAATCACCTCAGGATCCTCACACTGTGAATTTTACATCTCTGGATGAATGCAAGTGGCTAATGGTTCGTTTGGATGATGAATTTTTTCCTAAAGAGTTAGTTCTAAAAGTTCTGGATAGCAAATATGATGGCCAGACACATTCGTTCAATCACTGTGAAATAACAAATTCTATTTTATTATGGTTATGGTTGTATTTATTGTTCACTTATTATTTCCTTCTATCGTTTAGTTATCTATGAATTTTTAGTTTCATTAAAACGCTGACTCACCTTCCACTCAATCATTTGTATTTTGAGTAAATATATGCGTGTATGATGAAATTGACACTCTCTTCCCTAGCAGTGATGTACAGATGCTATTAACTTAGCAGATGAGCTTGTACTCTCTTGATCTACTCTGTGAATAGATATCCTGCTTGAAGCTTCACTAAGAGAGATAGTAAGTGAATTATTGCTGTTTATCACTCGATATTAATATTGAAAGGTATTATTGGAATATTGTATTTGCTGTATATATTTTTTGGAATTAGGTTTTTCTTTCTGGTTCTTTTTCCTGATTCCATTATTACTGATTTATTAATATCTATAATAAATTGTTTATTAATATTGGTGTCAAGTCTGGGCCAGGCACGTGTTTATTAACTGTGTTTTGATGAGTGTTGTTATTGTGAATAAATTGTTTTTTGTTGTTGAATCCTGATTGTAACTGCTTGTTCCTTTTAGACCGTTACATTGGAGCCCGAACAGGGCCCTTTTTCATAAAGGTTTGATTGTGACTTTGGGTTTTTTTGTTTCTTAATTTGGTATCGAGTGATTAATTCGGCAATAATTTAAGTTCAGTTAATTATAAGTTAACTAATGTTTGAAAATAACTGTATTCCAATGGAAGTTTGTGAGTCTGATGTGGCAAGCTTGAAGCAGTCTGTGAGTATTGACAGAACAGGTGGAAATGCTAACACGAATGGTGACTGATCTACTAGCGAGAGAACCTAAGTCTCCCTCCTCACAACCACAAATATCTGGATAGTTCATTCTACCTACGGACCTGTGGAAAATTCATTGATTTACGTCACCGCAGTCAACCTACCACTCCTGCATGTTGAGAAGTTCGAAGGTAAGCCGGATTTTAATGTCTTTGAGTTTCTTAAAAGTTCAGAAAGACATTTTTATATGTATCAAGTACCCGCGAATAAATGGGTGAAAACTGCGGCTTCTTGTTTGAGGGTAGGACCACTAAATGGTAAATCTTTCATATCAGAAATGGCTTTTGAACACTGGGAAGAACTGAAAGAAACATTGACTAATCTGTGCCCAACAGTGTTAAATAATTAATTAATTGACTAAGGAACTCTTTCAGTGTAAAGTACCACGCTAAAGCAGGGGAGTCAGTTGAGACGTTTATTTGGAAAATTGGGATAATTTATAAATTATGGAACCGTGAAGCTACAGAAAGAAAAATTGTGAAGTGTATAATATCACAATAACACGTTTCTTTACGAGAATGCTTGGAATGCCACTTTGCTATATCTGTTGTTGATGTGCTTAAATCTATTAAACAATACAAGCATCGAGCGAATAATAAACAAACTATTAATACTGTTACGACAACGCAGGTCACGTGACGCTTGTATCACGCCACTTCCTTCTCAAACCTTCATGAAATGTCGGGAGACTACTAGATTGGGGTAGTCTTGTATGTATAAGACCGGCCAAGAAGCAACGTAAGGTAATGTGTAATTGAACTGCAGAGAGAGAATATTGTTGAGCACGTGAGACGTTCGTTGAGAATTATAGCGTTTGTTATAGCGCGACTGTTGAAATTAAGTGTATCGCAAAGTTGTATTCAGAAAGAATAAACCAGTTTTATTTAAGAAAGGACTTGTATCGGTAAAGTTTCTTCGGAAAGAATTTTTACGGAAAATTAACTAACGAACGGAGACATAACAATAGTGAAGCGATTAAAACTAAGTACCGTAATAGAACTGTGTGATGTTATACTTGTAATCAAACAGGGCACTTATCTATGCATTGACCCAAGAAAATATAATATGTAGGTAGGGAACAAAGAAACGAATGACAGCATTTGGAAAACGAGAGCAGGGATAGAAAAAGGTGGTTTTGAGTCCCGTGAAAGTAAAACCCTCCATTAACTATTTAACAACAACTAAAACGGATCTGCCACATCTAACCCTAAAAATTAATGGTGTGAAAGTAGTAGGTCGTATAGATACTGGGTTGGATTATACAGTACTAAATGGAAATATATGGCAACAAATCAAGATAAACGATCCAACACTAACTGTCAACCAGTAGGATATTTTGAAGCAAAACTATTAGTAACAAATACCATTGTGTAGCAATGTTTTGTTGTCATCAAAGATTTGGCGGTATCTTGTCTTATTGGATTAGACTTCATTCAGCAAAACGAAGCAACACTTAACTTCTTCACAAATGTTCTTGAATTAAATGTGCCAGCTGTTAGGCATGACTTGGAGACTGAAAAGATTCTGATCGAGGAAGTACAATGTTCACATTTAAAGAGTAAAGACTGTGAACAATTAATACAACCTGTGTTGCAATATTCTGATATTTTTAACAATAAACCTGGCCTCTATGTTTGAACATAGAATAATAACCACGACAGTAAAGCCAGTGTTTAGTAAACCTTATCGTTATTCCCCAACTAAATTACAATGCTACTTGATCAAGTGGATGAAATGCTTCGTGATGGGTTAATTGAATCCTCCACTTCTTCTTGGGCTTCTCCAGTAGTTATTCTCGAGAAGAAGACTAATAATATTAGGTTCTGTGTTAACTACAAGAGGTTAAATCAAGTCTCGGAATCTGACCACTATCCATTGCCTAATATAAGTGATATTTTTAATGCTTTTATCAGGGGACAAACTGTATCAGTACATTATACTTATCCAGTCCATATTGGCAAATACCTATTAAGATGGAGGATCGATCATAAAACTACCTTCATAACGGACTAGGTCAACTTGAAGTGATTCTTTTTGGTCTTAAAAATGCACCTACCACCTTCCAAAGACTTATGTGTAAGGCTTTAGCAAGAGCAACTTAATGTTCCAAGGCTTATATTGATGATATTATAATGCTTTCACCCACATTTGCACAACAGTTGAAAGACCTTGAATTGGTTTTCTACAAGCTAATCTTACTGTTAAAGTTTCTAAATGCACATTTTGCCAATCAGAAGTATCATATTTAGGATTTAAATTCTCTTCTGAAGGAAGATCCACAAATGATAACAAAGTAAAAGCTGTTACATACTTCCCAACTCCAAGCAACTGCAAAGATTTAAACACATTCATGGGTATATGTGCCTGGTACAATCAGCTTATTCCAAACTTTGCTACAATTACTGAGCCTTTATATCAGTTACGAAGGAAGTGTATCGGGTGGAAATGGAACCCACAGTGTGAGGATGCATTCCAGAAATTAAAGTAGGTTGTAAGTGAATACCCTGTCTTGCAACTTCCAAGAAAACTATTTTGTTGGATTAGGAGAAGTTCTGTGTCAGAAAGGTGTCGTAGCATATGCCAGTAGAACACTGAGCTCTGAAGAAATAAACTTTATAACTACAGAGATAGAATGTCTAGCCATAGTATGGGCTATAGAAAAATTTAAGATATACGTAGATGTAGAACAATGTACAGTTATAATTGATCATGCTGCATTGAAGTGGTTACAGACAACTCCGAAGTTATCTGGTAGATTGATGCATTGGTTACTAAAATTACAAGGTTTAACATTTGAAATACTGCACAGTAAAGGAAAAGAGAACCAGGTCCTCCATGCCCTATCTACACATCCTATTAACCCCCAGAAGAAACTCCAGACTTCGACATCAATAAGCTATCACCTAAACTATTTCCCAGTGTTAATTTTAACACTAGAAAATAATTGGCTAGGGAACAGGCTAAAGATGATGAATATAAGCATATAAATTCTTATTTGAAAACTGGACTATTACTACAAAATTCTACTACAATTGCAGGAATTGTAGATAAATCCAAACACTGTGTCTTGAATGATAATGTCCTTTATTACACAAAAATAGTTGCTAGCAATGGTGAATTCAGACCACTTATTCCAAAAATATTGTGATGGGCAATATCAATCGAATTGCATGATCATGCTACGGTTGCTCATCTAGGTGTCCGAAAAATAATACACAAAATATCCAGATGTGATCATTGGCATGGTATGGGAAAGACATTAAACATCATGTGTTTTCATGCCATGTTTTTCAAATCACTAAATTTGATCAGAAGTGCCAGCAAGATTTATGCAAAGCACTAAACTAATGGTACCTGGGAGATAATAGGAGTAGACATCATGGGACCTTATCCTAAGTCTCGGACAGGATATAGTTATTTGTTGGTTGTCATGTGACATATTACTTCAGTAAATGGGTTGAATTATATCCTCTCAAACAAATAACTATGGTGGTGATTGTCAAAAATTAATTAATGAATACTTGTGTAGATATGTCATTCCTAAGACTGTTGTATCTGATAATGGGCCACAATTTGTGTCTCATTTGATGGATGAAACTTGTAAAGCTATGGGAATTAAATACATCTTTACAACTTCATATCATTCTCAGTCTAACATTACTGAAAGAGTAAATATAAATATTGGTAGAATGATATCTGCTTATATTGAAAAGATATACATTAAACTTGGAATAAGCATTTATTTGAATTTTCTCTAGCCATTAAAACTTCTATTCATGAATCTAAAGGTAATACGCCAGTCAAACTTCACTTGGGACATGAGATATTCCTTCCTTGGTACCGACTAACGAAATACCCAACAGCACCTCATACCATTGATGGACAAACAACAAAATCACAAGATGTCATACATGATACAAGGCAAGATACAACATGAGAAAGGCTCTGAAGCGACAATGACAAGCTTACAACCATAAGAGAAGCCTAGACACATTTAAAGTACGTGATCTAATATTATTGAGGACATATCTCGTGTCTTCTGCAGTAAATAAATTTGCTCAGAGGTGGAATGAACCTTTCAAAATTACGAAGTGGGTTACTCCATTACTGTATGAATTAAAGATCCCAGATCAGTTATAGGACGATTTCATATTCCTAATAAAAATATGCATATATATATATTTCCCCAGTGACAATTCTCTCGACAGTAAAGAAGATAGTTATCACCCTAGGCAGTTATAACAAAACGAAAATGTCGCCTACAGAAGACTTGACGGTTATTCCACACAAGGAAAAGGGCTTTTGCTGGTGTTTCCACTTCTCTTCCTTCAATGAAACCTGCAAACGACTTAGCTCTTTCTCCTTCTCAAAGGTCATTGCGACCACTTCATGGAGTTAATTATCGTAATTAGCTGGTTTTTAAAGTGTTAAACTTTCGATAAGCCGAACTAGAGCTTGAAGCCATAGGAGATCTAGTTGAAGATTCAAAAACGTAAATTGTATTTTTCTTGTAAGTTATCTGTATTTAAACTACAGGATTCGTGATGTCAGTATAAAGAGGGAGTTAAAAGTAAGGATACGAAAATTGAGATATTTTGTAAGAAGATTAATGTCATCACTTCGTTTTTAAAGGGGAAAGGAGCGTAAGATAATAAATTCTATTTTTTTATGATTATGGTTGTGTTTATCATTCATTTATTATTTATTATTTCCTTCTATCGTTTAGTTTATCTATGAATTTTTAGTCATTTTAAAATGCTAACTCACCTTCTACATAATCATTTGTATTTTGAGTAAACATATGTGTATGATAAAACTGAAATCAGCTTCCCTAGCGTTAATGTACAGATACTATTAATTTAGCAGAAGATTATGCGAATTTATGATCACATGAGCTTGTACTTTCGTGACCTACTCTGTGAATAAATAACCTACTTGAAGCTTCACTAAGAGAGAGAAAATCATAAGATATTTATAGAAGGTTTGTTTGTTTGTAAGTAAGCACAAAGCTACACAATGGGCTATCTGTGCTCTGCCCACCACGGGTATCGAAACCCGGATTCTAGTGTTGTAAGTCCGCAGACGTACCGCTGTGCCACTGGGGGGAGGCAGTTGTAGAAGGATGCAATTATTGCTGTTTGTCACTCGATATTTTTATTGATATTGAAAGGTATTGTTGAAATATTGTATTTGCTGTATTTTATTTTTTGGAATTAGGTTTTTCTTTCTTGTCCTTTTTCCTAATTCCATTATTATTGATTTATTAATATTTATGATAAATTGTTTATTAGTACTGTTGTGAAGTCCTGGCCAGGCACTTGTTTATTAACTGTATTTTGATAAGTGTTGTTATTGTGAATAAAGTTTGTTGTTGAACCCTGATTGTAGTGGCGTGTTCATTTTAGACTGTTACATCACAAAGTAGTTCTTCTCACTACTTAACTGCTTTTTACTGACCTACGTTACAGGAAGTAGATCATCTTCGTGCTCTTGCAAACGTACTGCTCCAATTTTACTGTGTGGTGCATCAGCCTGAATGATGAACAGTTTGTTGAAGTCTGACATTCTAAGGATTGGCAAACATCCTAACTTATTCTTCAACTTCTGGAATACCCTCTGCTGTTGCTATTCTCACTTCACCTTTTTGGGTTGGCTTTTCTTGGTAAGGTTGGTTAATAGTGCAGTGACTTCAGCAGTGTATCCCACTAACCCTAGGAAAGATATGACTTGCTGCTTGGTCATCGGAGATGATGCATCTTGTATGCGAGTTAGTCTCTCCTCTTCCATGACTATCTGTTGGTTTCCCACCTTGTGTTCCAGAAAATCCAAAAATGAATAGCCAATATAGCAATTAGATGGTCAAACCTGCTGCCCTCACTCACCCAAACAGTTATCCGAATTTCTTCAGTTGATCTTCCCATCATAATATTTTCCACATAATGCTCAATGTTGGTGATTTGTGCAACATCTTCCTCATCATGCAGTTGAATGTCGCTGCTGAGTTGATTAACTCAAACAGGATTCTCTTGAACTCATAGCATCTATGTGGTAGCACAAAAGCTGTGTCCTCTTTTAATTCTGTCTCCATTGGGGTCTGCCAATAACCTTTGCTGAGGTCAATCTTGGTAAAGAATTTCACCCCGTTTAGTTTCATCATGACAGCCCCTGGGTTGCACATAGGTTCAGCGTTCAGAAATCTATTTTCCAAAACTCCCAGCAATTGTCATTTAGCAAATACTTGAACTGCCCACTTCAGCAGTGGTTATACTAATATAAAAGAATAAGATAACAAGAAAAGGAAGCAGAACATTAAAAAACCCTTTACGCATTTATTTAACACTCATTAACAACTTTCAGCTTCAAGAAAGATTTATATTGACGCTGTTCTGCTCCTTTGTACGAAAAGGACAGCCCTGTACTTCGGGCATTTTAAAAAACAGAAAACAAAAACATATTAAACCTAAAAACCTAATTCTTTCACCATAAACAGTATACCACAAAGAAAAACTTTGAATCCCTGCTCTTTCACACATTCTCACTTGCATGAAAGAGCAAGGAGACCATCTTGATAAGATAACATAAACGAAATGCATATATACAAAGTGTACACTTAGCCCCTGAGACCACCTGAGTCATCACTCCCTCTCACTGCAACCTCGCCAACAGAACTCCCAGTGTCGCTATCATTTTCTGGTTGGAAGCAATGAATGCCTTGAGGTATTTGCAGACCCTCGCCAGGTTTTCTTTGGCTTCAGCTAGCCTGTCCTGCAGATGCCAAATCTCTACTTCATATTTTGATGGAGGAGTGGCCCTTTGCCTTATTTGATTCTTCTAAAGCCTCCATCCACTCAGTGAACATCTCTTGAGAGTACCTGTTGAATGCTGGAATCTGCTCTAGCATGGGTTAGTTTGTAATGAAATTTAGTCGCTTGGATGGGAGGTCTACTCTGTGACTACAGGGGGTATAAGATTTTCTTGATCAGTCATAGGTCTCAACCTTCGAGGATCACTGGACAAGCCATCTGGTTTGTCAGTACCTTCATTGCTTGGTTTTTCTCGTCTTAGGTGCCTTGGAAACTTCTTTGGATTCCTCCCCTCCTTTGTCTTCTCAGTGTTTCTGAAGATGTACCTAGAGCCAGAAAATCCTGCTTTTCAGAATGTCATAATCCTTTTAGAGATAAAGCCATCTGTCGTCTCCTCTTTCTAATTATGCCACACTCCACAATGCGACAAGTCACCAATTTCCTCTTCTAATTAGTTTCTTCTCTATAGACGGCATCAGCAGTAGTACTGGGCCCTGCTATTTGGCTCCTGAAGGCTTTTTTCTCCTAGAATAGATTACATTAGATTCGATGTTTTGATACTGGAAACTTCCTCGACTCCCCAGCAGAATCAGGGCCTTCATTAGTTTTCACAGGCATATTTGCCTGAAAATATATCAGTGCTAGCTCATTTACTATATCAGCAAGTTCTTCTAAGTCAGGTATATCATTCAGCAAAGTCATCCATGGGCTTTTTCTTAATGACCATGGCCCCACTTTCTCAGTCTTCACGCCCCTCAGAAATGCTGGTTCACGTATAGTAAAAAGAGACAGAAAATTTCGAGTTCGTATGTAAAAAATGATCAAGTTCTAAGTGTTCAAATGTCCAGCGAGTGTGTAGGTTAAGAAAAGTAATAATGTTCAGTTACCACTATGAACTAGGCCCTGGTCCAATGACACATCCACAGTTTTAACGTGTATTCACGGCCGTACTCGCCCTCAGAACATGTGCTCAAAGTACCGGAAAACTTCACGACCCCCTAGCTTTCTCTAGTTTCTGTTCAACTACCTATTTGAGACTGAGCTACCCACTGTCAAATCAATGGTCAGTTGGAATTCCCACACCATACTCTCTGACCCAGACTACCATCTAGTTTTCATAATGACAGTACTCAACTCCAGTTGGAAAGAACAGATGTTGAGACGTTTTAGGTCCTACAGTGTCAGTCACGCCATCTTTACCTTTGACTGTAAGCCTCTGTTAATGCTTCCTCTGTCTTCTCTTACAAACTTTCTTCAATTTACAACTTTTGTAATAGTTATAATATTTTACTGCACAGACAATGCTTTCTGCCTCCTTCTTTTACAATTAAAGGCAACATTTTCATGCCTGAAAATTGTTTTTTAATGAAATAACATTAAGAAATTATTTGTTGAAACTCTTTGCTTGTTAGAAATATTCAGATCTGCCTAACTGAGGCTATTCCTATCGCAACAAAACATTGGGTAGACCACCACTTGGTATGATATTTAAGTCATTATTCGTAAATTTCATGTAC